>NW_019384554.1:331482-381803 GCF_000671375.1 Centruroides sculpturatus
CTCAACAGAGCAAACCAGAAACTTTGCGATGCACCAGGCACTGCTGCAAAAAAAGTGAAGAAAGAGTTGAAAGCAGTGCTTCGAAAGAGACTCGGATTTAAGTGCTTGTTTATTGTGGCTGATATTTTGGCAGGAAAGAAGAGCAAAACTGAAAGTGAATTCCCAGTTCATCTTCTTCCAAAGTTGAAATATTATCCGTTATCTTCAGTAGATGTGTTCCGCACCTACTGATTATATGCTCTTTCTCTGTATATAAATTAATTCTCAATGACAAACGTTGCAACTTTTCTATTGAAAATTTGGAAAAAGTGCTTGTAATATACTATGAAACAGAGCGAATAAAAAATGTAAAGATAATTGTTTGTTTACTTTTGTGTTTGCATCATTCTGAATACGTGTATTTTTGTTTGGAATACATACGTTAAATAAAAAATTCATCGTCCTGATAAGTACGTTAATTGTTCATTGTGCAAATTTTCACCGCCTATTTTTCGTTTATAAAGCCTGAAGACGCAATTTAAGAGCTTATTTTAAGCGCCTAAAACGCCACTTTTAAGGGCCTATATGTCCTCTGTCTATTTTAAATAACAGAGCCGTAAAAAGTAATAATATTTCTTATTATATAAACGAGCAATTATTTATTGAGATATCGCCACAATGCCGGGCTGCAATTCGTCACAATGTTCTCCACTTTTTAGTAGTGTCTTGCCCCTGTATCTCATACTTCTCCTGCTAGCAATTGAGTCAATGTCGGTTATCTAATTCCATTCAGGTAAAACTTTTTGAATTGAAATAACATGACTTCCGGTTTAAACAGAAAGTTCTTATATAGTTAATCGTAGCCTCCTGCTCCTATGGTTTCCATATCTGGCCTCGATGTTCATCTATCTAACTCCGTTATAGACGTTAAGGAAGGACAGACAGAGGACGACGGTGGAAATTTATAAGGCCACGATTATTTCAAATTGCAGCCCAATAAATATAGTCTTATATTTCTTAATGCTTAAAATATACCTTATTTCCTCGATTAAACTCCGGGAGGGGGGTTATTTTTAAAACGTATCGACCGAGTTTATTCGAAGACTCTTGGTTTTTCGAAGCCGGGATTAAGGCCTAAACACCTTACAACAGGAGACAAGTGAGTAAAAATTCGACATCTTCCGAAATATCAAAATAAAGATGTATACTGTATTAAAAAAAATTCAAATTTTAACAATATTTTATTTAAAAAATTAATATAATGTAGTGAGTGATTTGTATTTCGAATGCATTGCTCGATTGCTACTCGGTATGCCCACTCGCAATATAATCTACACGTAATTATGTTATATCATTAAATAATAAAGAAAGATTTATATTTTGTAGTATAATCAATTTTCTAACTTTACGTTAAAATTATTATTTATGAATAATTGTTTAAATGTAACATTATATTCTATTAAAACAAACAAATATGTCATAATAAAGATTATGAAAGTGAATAATAAATGTTATACTCTAATAACTATGAAAAATAACTAGCATAAAACTAAGTTAAAATTAACAATAGTAGATATTTTGCAGCATTGTTTTTCAATATACTGAAAATAAAATTGATGATAGAGAACCATAATAAAAAGATGCCAAAAGCAACTTACATTAAAATCTAATATAAGATAATTATACTAAAAATTTCAATTAATCAGTTAAGCAACTGTTGTTTTTGGATATTCTTTATGTATTTTCATCTCACCAAGAGACTCCAAACAGCAGTACAAACACACCAAAAGTCTCACAATAGTTTTTTTTTTCTGGTGACAGTTGTTTTTTGGGTATGTTTCAAATGCTGTTGTGTCATTCCGTGAGATGAAAACTTAAACTATTCAGGATATTCTTCATAACTGGTTAAATATAGAAGAAATTAAAAATTTAAATAAGTTTTCATTACATTCATACATAAAAAAAAACAATTCTCTAGTAGATTTTGTGGACATTTAGACTTAAATTTCTTACTTTCTTTATGATATTACACATTCAGGTCATATATTAAATGTATTGATTGCATGTCTGAGATTAAATAATACAAACAATCAAATTTTAAACGTTAATTATGCATTGTTTAAACATGCTAAGATCCTAAACAACTGAATAAATCGTTATAATATCATCGTCTTTATTAGAATCAAACATAATTTAGCTTTAATTCGTTTTCATTTTTTTTTCTTAATTTTATTTTAAAAAAAAATGAAAATTCTTGAAAAACACAATTAATAAACATAATGCATATTATTTAAATTTATTGATACATTTATTACACTGCTGTCAGATACATGCAATTATTTTCTATTCAAAAATAATTTATTTTAATTAAAACAATTTTGTTATTATTATTTTTTTTTAATATTAATTAAATAAAAATTATTATTTTAAATAATTTTAAATGTTTATATATTTAAAGACATTTTTCTATCATTATTTTTCTGTATGGTGGCTTTAATTATAGAACTATCTAAATCTTGCTATAATTATACTATGGATTTCAAATTATTTACATTTATATATCCATATTAATGTATATATAATAGGAGTTTTTGGTTCATGATAACTTATTTAATTCATAGATTAGAACTATAAAAATACTTTGAATTTCTTTCTATTGATTCTCTATAAAACACTGCATCATTAACTATTGATTATATAAGTAATTTATTAGTTTATTTTAATTAATATTAATTTTTATTTAAGAAAAATATAATTGAATTTTATTTAAAGTTAATTTAGTATAGTCAATTAACAATAGAAATTTTTTATGTATGTTAGAAAATGTTATAATTTAAGGTTATTAAAACTGAAAGGATTAAATATTTAATATTAATTATTTAATTTTGTAATTGTAATTTTTTCACACAATATTTATTAATTATTAAATTTAAATTAAAAATAAATATTTGAAATATTATACATTTATCCTGTTCATCTGAAAATTTGTCTTTAGTTGTATCTTGATTTTTTTTCTTTATTTTTTTATTTTAGTAATTGTTTTTGTTCTTGATAGTCTTTTTTGTTGTTGCTACTGCCTTTTTTTTTTGTTCTAGGGAATAGTTTTATTTATTTATTTATTGTAGAATTGTAAGTCATGATTACTTTTTATATAACTATGTTCTTCCTTTCATTTATTGTTATAAACAGCACATGTTTGTATGTATAAATTATTGTATCTGTGTGCAATTTCTCTAAACCATTCTTGTAACATTGATAATCATTTATATAAATTATAACTTTCTCTATTTTTCCATGAATGTAGAAAATTCTAATATAGTTAGAGTATTGAAATTCAAGATTTTATTCTTTAATATCTTCTAATTCTCATGACATTTTCTTTAGTTATGAAAATTTATATATATTTTATAGTTCTAACAGATACACCTTTAAACATTTGGTTTTGCAAACTTTTATATATTTTTTGGTTTATTTTGGATTTTAAAGAGGATTCACACATTCTTTTTAGCTTTCAGAATTTTATGCTCTTACTCAGTCCTAAATCTACTTTATATTTTTAGAGATTATCATTGAAAAATAAGACCATACCATCGTCTTCTGTAAAAATACAAGTGAAGAAAGAATATAATATTCTTGAAAATACTAATTTAAATTATATTATATAATGACTATGAATTTCATTATACAGTGTTTAAATCAAAGTTATTTTAATTTCTATATTCTATTAAATTAATAGGAATAAATCACTTGAAACATTTTATGTAATACAACAATGGCATTATGTAACTCTGCAAATGACAAAGATTAAAAACTAAGAAGATAGATCAAAGTCTAAATGCTTTTTCTACTGGAAAATTAAAAGTAAAACATTAAAAAAAATCGAATCGATCAATAAAAATCCGTAAAAATATCATAAAATGAATTTATTAATATTTAAATATTTATATAGAATGAAAAAATATGACGTGTAAATATGAAAATGATTTAATTTCAGTGATATAGTTTTTATTTTTATTCGAAACAAAACATTATATATTTAGATAAGAGTGGAAATAAATATAGATTTTTAGAAATCTGTTATAAAATTTGTTATTATTATTTAAAAGATAAGACGAAATGATATACAGGTTTACATAACTAACATTTTATTATCTCCTGAGTCACAGTTTTATCAAATTTAGAAAACAAATTTATGCTTAACTACAATCTTCAATTATATAATTTATTTAAAAAAAAAAAATTCAGGAATATTGGTGGAAAAATTCAATATATATATAGACTTATAACTTATTAAATTTAAGGTAGAAAACATTCTATTAATATTAATTGAATGCCTATTGATTTAAGTTATGCCAATTTAATAAATTTAATAGTTTCGGTATATTTCAAACAATAATAAATCCAATAAAATAGCTACTTAGATGTCAATTTATATATATAGATTATTCATTTCATTCGTAACTATAGCTCCTGCTTTTATAAAGTATGCTTTGAAAATACAATGTATTATATAGAAATTTTCTTGTTATTCAAAGCCTTGTTTATCTGTCTGATACGATAAGAGAAAGAACGAAAACTGATAAACTTAGTTTCCAGCATAGAAACTTTAGGGAAAAAGAGAAATCAGGTTTAAGAAAATATGACCTATTATATAAGGTGTTTTGTCGCGTATTATTCGTATAAAGGGTCAAAAGAGCTCCTTTTTTTAAAGCCAAAAGCCGATTTTCAAGGTCATCTATGGTCCACAAAAATTGTCCTCCTGTCCTCTCTATAAACTTCCTATATGTAACACTTTCTCCGGATGTGTAGCCTATAGTAGGCTATGTTTGATGTCGATTGGAAAATCCTAATTTTGATATTAATTTCTTTTGGATTAACCACTATAAACCCCGACTAACTCTAAAAACATTATCTAGATTCAAAAATAGCAATAATTTTAGAAAAACAGTTTTTAATTTCTTTTGTTTTGTTTTAGGACTGTAAACAGTGAAAAACATCACACAACAAAAAAGGACAGTTTCCTATGTAACAATCGCACAATTTAAAGGAATTTTTAGTGCTTGTAGCCCACAAGAAAAAGTCCTACAAACTGTAGGACTTATTATTGTCTAGATATACGGTTGGACATGAACGCATGCAAACACTATATTCTAACTTGCGATAGATTTGCCCACAGATAGAGGAGGTCCTACATAAAAGCTACGTCTAGGACCAATTGATTGTAGGAGACTCACAAATTTGGAAGTATAATTTATTTTCACTTTCGATTTTGTCCATGAAAAGAAATATTATTGCAGGAGTGTAGTCTGGAGCTGACTTGTCACAGCTAAAAGCATGGATACAATTTTGTAAGTGAATTTCTATACACTTAATGAATTTTCCAGTTCGTTGTACTGTACAGCTTTTTTTACTTTATTGTGTATTCTACTGTCTGTTTCTATATTAAAAACGTTCATATTATAGTCGACTTAAATCTATTCTCTACCTTCGTCGATCTTTTAATAGATCTTTTAATATGCTATCAGATATCCATTAGGAGCTTTAGATATTCATCACACTCATAGATGACTGAAGCCAGTGTCTTATCCGGTCTAGTAAATGCTCGATGGGCGATAAACGTGGAGACCGAGCAGGCCAAAGAAGTGTGACAACATGACGAAGACATATTTTCGGAAACCGTAGCTGTATGCGGCTGTACATTATCTTGCTAAAAACTATCTATTTGCAGTCCTGCTGTAAAGGCAATACACGAGGATGCAGATTTTCTGATCGTATTGTTCTGCCTTCAATGTCTCTCACACTTTTACCGACTGTCATATGAAATGGCTCACCAGACCAGCACGCCAGCAATGAACTCAATATGTCACTGACAGGAAAAGTGGGGTTGAAGCGTTCACCAGTGGTCCTCCAGACTAAAACGGTAGTCGTTCGTTCCCAAACAGAACTGGATTTATCAATAAAGAAGATACGCCGCAATTCCGTAACAGTCCATGCTTCTCTGTCACGACACTACTGTGAAGGATATTGGGATACTAATGGTAGGACGCTTAGTGATCACGGTGCATGAAAATTTGCTTCTGCCAGTCGCCTGCAAATGATACATGAAGAGACAGAGTTCTGGAATGGATTTATGAGATAAGGCAACGCAAACCATGGGCGATCTGCCAAGATGTGCCTCTGGTGAAGACTTTCTATGAAAAAATTCGCGCTCCTATTTGGTATAAAGATAACCCGACTTCTACGTGGCTAGCCTTTTATCAGGAGCGAACCCGAAACCCGTCATGTAGCTGTACCCTCACGGCCTCATGTATCTATTGCCTCCAACACCTTCTCACAGGTCATAACAGCCCAGATGACAAGCAGTTCGGCGAAACTACCATCAGCTTTCTTCAATCCGATGATGCATCTTCTCTCAAATTCTATCATTTGTGCTTAAAGTCTTACATCTATTACTGACTTTCGAAGACCTCCAAACAATAGATACACTGTTTTTCTTATAAGAAATTTCATTTTACATCTGCCGTCTTATAAACGTAAAGATAAAACGTGTAATCAATTGATTGCGTGTTTTACCTCAGTTCTTATCTCATCGAAACAAAAGCACGAAAGATAACATTTGGTAAAGTAACTTTGTTTCGTTTGTATTATAAATATAATATATATAAATGTCTGTAGACATAATATCATTAGAATTAGACATGATACAAAATTCAATATAGGCTACATAGTAAGCCCTCGATTTAATGGATTAATTGGAGGGAAGGTATGACCACTATTACAGAAAGTGTGTTAAATCGAAGATCTGCTGTGTTTATTCTATATAAAAATAGCAGAATTTAAATTGAAAATATATCTTTTATCGCTACCTATTTATAATAATTCTAACAGGATTCACGTGTTGTAAATTTCGATAGGAATTTATTTTATACTTAATATTTTAATTATAAAATAAATTAAATTAAATTAAACTGCATTAATTGTAAAATATTATATCTTATTATAGGCTTTTTAAAATGTTAATGTAACAGTTTAAGTGGTCTTATCTTAAATGATAACTTTATTACTTGACTAATAGCAGTAATTATATTACAGTATATGTGGCATAATGGTTTATCATTGTTTCGCTAATGACGTTTTTAAGTGTCAATACAACAATCTGCTAATATCATTATTGTCTTAAGATTATATTCAAATGATACTGAATAAATATTCCATTTTTTAAAATAATAATCAGAAACATTATTAATGAAACGAGAAATTATTTATTATGACATCGTCACAATGCCGGGCTGAAATTTTTAATTGTACTTTTAATTTATTTAATTTAAAATATATGCTCTCCATCTCGAATTAGTAGTGCCTGCCTAGCCCCTTAGTCTAGGATTAGATGCCTGCCTGCCCCATCTCGAATTAGTCTAGCCCCTGTACATCACACTTTTCCTTTAACAATAGAGCCGTGTCGGTCATCCATCGGGGGGGAAATTTTTGAATTGAAATAATGTGATTTCCGGTTTGCATCGAAAGTTCGTATATAGTTAATCGGGGTCTCCTGTCCCTAAGATTTCCATATCTATTAATAGTCTCGTCTTTTATTCAACTCCGTTCTCGAGATTAAGGAAAGACGAACCGACGGATGGACGACTTTGGGAATTTATAGGTCTACAATCTTTTCAAATTGCAGCCCAATAATAACATATTCACACGACTTAAACGGTTTAGCAAAAGGTCTATTCTTTTTTAAAATTCTTTCCTTCCTGTGGGCACCTAAAGAGTCTTTCCTTCATTCCCATTATGAGTTCACAATGGACGGACCGAGCATTGAGGGATGGGCCTGACATATCCGTGACTTATCAGCCTATTCCGTGAAAATTCTTAGGGTAGGTCATCTCCTAAAGCAAACCGCCTGGCCACAGATTTATTTAAACGGCAGTCAAAAAATATATATTAATTCGTTATAAATATATTTTTTTATTCAAATTATTAGGGTTGAGTTACATAACAGGGTATAGGGGAGACCGGGACAAGATCGGCATGTTAAGCTTTACTTAAATTTTGTGTAATAAATACTGCTGTAAACTGAAAAAAAAGCTTTGCATATTGTCTATTGGAATGTTACCTTACTATAGAACTGGTTAAAATCAGTTTGGAAATAAAAATAATTAAAATAATTACAACTTTACAAGAAGAGAGAAATTGACGAAGTTGCCCCGGGTATAGGGGCAAGATCGGCAACTTCTCTCTTTTTGTAAAGTTGTAATTATTTTAATTATTTTTATTAAAGTTGCCCCTGGTATAGGGGCAACAGTAATGGGGCAAGATAGGCACGTATATAAAATTATGTTATTAACAATGTATAAGTTGGAATTCACTATTAAAACAAAGAAATACAAATCCAACACCCATTTAATATTATTACAACGAAATGCAAGTTCAAAGACATATATACATGAATAACAAATGCAAACATGTTTTCATTTATCATCTGTTTGATTTTTATCCTTTGCTTCTAATGTGGCTTTATGTTGCCGATCTTACCCCGCTGGTCATGATTTCGAAACATTAAGTACAACCCTGAGAACAGAATGCCAAGCCACGATCTGGCCACGTGAATAAGTTGAAGTTACATCCTTCTAACAGGAAAAGTAACTTTCGTTATCATGGAATTATAACAAAACCTGCCAATTCAATATAAATGAAAAAAAATATTATATGGAATTGAACGAAAATGAAAATTTGCTTGATAATTCAACTACGCTTGTTGGAGAACAAACAAGCCACCAATAAAACTCAACTGCCTAACCTATAACCAAAGTCTCCTTTTAATTTGTTTTTAAAAAGAAGCGCTTGACAAACTTGCCCCGCATGCCGAAGTTGCCCCGGTCTCCCCTACTGTTAATAAAAAAGAATGCCATGCTTGTAAAATATGGCTACACAGTAATAAAGAGGTAGCTATTCAAGCTCCCAATCAGCTAACGTTAGAATTGGAATCAAATTAATTTTATCTACTGATTTCGTATTTTTTTTTTCTGTTGAAATTGCTCGGTTTATTTTAAACAAAATAATATGGAGTTATCACAATTTATAGGAAGTAAAAATCAAGCTTGCTATATTTACAAATTATGCTGCATCGTACTTGATAACCAAATGTAAGAATTTGATATGATTTATGACGTTAGAGAGGTGTGTGACTGCAAACAAAAAACGGACTGTCAATTTGTTACCACAGTAATAAAGTATACAGTATATAGTATTAAATCGATATATTACTTTAAAATTCAATAGATTTTAATATGGCGATTTCATAAAGAACTTTGTATTTATAAGATTAGGGTAAGATGATTGTATTGCATATGTTGTAATATAAACACTAATTAAATAAAAGTAATTGCTCCAAAATAGGTGTCCTTTATTTCCTGCATCATTTTTTTACTTTTATTACAGAAAATTAATTACGGTAAACGATAGTTTCAGTACTGCTAATTTTATACGAGTTGACAAGAATAGGAAGACGTATCTCTCATTGCACTACTTTGATTACGTCACACAGAAGGAAACAAGCTCCACTTCCTTCTGTGTGACGTAATCATAGTAGGCAAAGTGACTTGAGTATATTCAAGGCTGTCTATAGTCGGCCGTGAATATACTCAGGTCTCTTTGTCAATAGATGAGACGGAGAGGAAACTGCTTTAGGCGACAAAACATTCCTGAATACATATCTAAACTGATTATTTCACGTATGGTATCAATTATTATGATATAAACAAATATATTTTCCACGTCATCAATCAAAATAATAAAATAAAAAACCAAGTTGTGGTCGTGATAATTTTTTCGTTTTTAATTGTTTTTTCCCTGTGAATATAGACTTTTTTTTCCTTTTGTCCATCACCAGTTTCGACCCACCAGTGGCCAAGTGGTTAAAACTACTGAAAACTTGATCATCGGCGCTGGCCGCTTGGAGTTTTCCAACTTTTTTCAAGTATTACTCCAAAATGCGGGTCAGTTTCCCGCAGAAGACCTCCGGGAGGCATCTCTTCGTTGGCAGATTGTCTGTATGTTGTCATATCCCATCAAACTATACCAAACTGTCATGGATTTGGTCATATTCACAATGGAGGAAACCGAATAAAGAGGGACTGGCCCAACAGATTACTCATAAAAGTTCCTTAAAAAATCTTACTGATATATCTTGAAAGGCATCATATTGAGTATTAATTCTTTTTACCTCTAGGTCCTTACTGTTTTACTTTTGTGTTTCTATTATTGTCTATTTTGACCTTTTTTCAATTAATAGGACGTGTAATTTCTGATTACAGATGAAAATAAAGATATTTTGTTTTGATTTTTGACTAACATTTCTTCTAATTCCTCCATTATAGTTCTAAACTTTTCTAGTACAATTATTAAAATATCTTGAAATATTATTATATATTCAGTTATATTGTATAAAATACACGTTAATATAGGATTATTCACTACTTTATTAAAGTCTTTATTCTTGTTTGACAGCAACATTATCTACAGTTACAAGTTGTAAAGATTGAATATAAAATTGAGTTGCCTTACTTTAGTTAATTTTATGAAATAATTAGAAATGAACATTATAAACAAATATATATATATAAATCCTACAATTTTTCCAAGTTCATAATCTGAATATTATATATTACTTATCATCGATATTTGCTTATTGCAAGAATTAATTTAATGGATTTAATGTATAACTGATATTAAACGTTAAATATTTCAATCAAGTTACGTTAAAGTCAACAATTTATATTATTGAAAAGCTAAATTGTGTCTAAAGATTGAATGGATGATTGTTCTGTCTATCGAAACTTCTAACATGGGCAGCTATCCAATAATAACATTCGACATTCTCAATAATAATAATAATACTCATCTTTCTTTCGAATTTCAAACCGTTGTTTAAATTATAATATTGTTAATAATTGATTAATATTTAATTTGTTAAAAAGTATTTAAAAAAATACACTCAAGTTAACGTATTGTTATTGTCTTCCCGTTGTTTTAAAATCTGCATTTAAATCGCTAGAATTAACTGTTATCGAAATGAATGAATAGAATGTCATTAGAAAATACTTATCTGTACAGTGGCAGATTTCACGTTGTTTGAGTATTCATCAAAGAGATATTATTAATACTATTATCGAGGTATTTCGATTGATCCTAAAGCAAAGTATCAACAACGTTTACGTGAGTATCACCCATCAATAAACATTGAACACGTGAAGGACTTTACAGTATTATTTCGAGTAAACTAGCATTAAATCGAGAACAATTCTTTTATTCGATAGAATTAATAAATATAATATAAACTGTTAATAAAAAANATATATTTTAATGTAAAATAAGAATAATAATAATAAGCATTTTTAAATAATTAAAATATTATATACATTATTTTTTTGAATTAAAAATTTAAAGATTCTATAATCTAACATATCTTCAAATATTAAAAACATAAATAAGAAATTTTAAACTATTTCAAATAAAGGATTTCGAATAAATAAATAAACATTCTCTAAATATAGAATTTTAAATATGACAAACAATCGAGAAAAAGTCTTTTTTTTTTTTATTTTAAATTCGATCGAGTTTTTAAAAAATTTATTCTTAATCTTTAAACGTAAACAAAATGAAAGAATTAAATTGTTTTTATAAAATAAAAAAATATATATTCCTATTCTTCTAAATAATAAAATTCTTTTGGTCGACTTTAATTAAATTAACCAACTAATAAATTTTATATTTTCAAACATCTAAAGAAGCTTATATTTATCTAAAATGATTTAAATTCAAAACTAATACTCTCTCGATTTTCTGTGATCTTGTTAACAAGTTATAGTTAATCAACTATCTCTCTCTCTTCAGCACTCATAGTCCCCGAAGGACCTTGGCATCATCCAGGATTTTCACCTATTCCTCTCTATTTTGGGCTTTCCCTTTCCAACAACTCATACCCATCTTTCTCAAATCATCCTCCAAATTCTCTTCCCATCTCTTTCTTTTGGTTTTCCTCTCGGTCTTCTTCCTTCTGGCCTTTCTCTGTACACCTGATATACTTTTCTCTCAGGTTCCACCCGTTCTAAATGCCCAATCCAACGAAATCTCCCTCTTTTAATTTCTTTTAAATAGTTAATCAACAGAGCGCTGTAATTCGAATTAATCCCGTTTAATCAAAATGCAAATTAATTCAATTGGAATATAAAAAAAAAAGAAATAACGAAACTGTTAAGAATTATTAAAAAGTTATTATTATTATTATTGAAAAAGCAATCATGCTCCTCAATTTAAATGAATGAGATAAATAAATGTAAAATATTTTGTAACATTTTCTTTCTAAATTTTATTTAATTAAATGGATTTAATCCGAAACTCGATTAACCGGAAATCAAATATTTCCTATATAAATAAATAAATAAATATAAATAAACAAGCAAAAATTATTGCGGCATCATCACAATGCTCTCAATTTTAGTATTGTCTTGCCCCTGTAAATGATACTTTTCCTTGTAACAACGGAGTCGTGCCGGTCATCTATCTAACTCCATTCTGAAGAAAATTTTTGAATTGAAATCACGTTACTTCCGGATCATGCCAGAAGTTCGTATACATTTAATCGGGACCTCCTACCCCTAATATTTCCATATCCGGTTTCGAATTTCATCTATCTAACTCGCTTCTCGAGATTAAGAAAGGATGGGTAAACGGAAGCCAGTGTGAATTTATTGGTGAAAATTGCAGTCCAATTAATTTCATACGCAAATAAGTAAGAAAATTTATATATGATGCTAATGGAAATGTTTATCTACTGCTTTCACTTATTATAAAATGATAATATTTCTAAAATAGTAATTTCATTTGTTACAATAGGCGAAAGCTTGTGAAATCAAAGGAAAGAAATGTGCTCTAAATTTTAATATTTTCTTAATTAGCTCGAATTAAATTTAGATTATAAACTTTAAAAATGACGAAAATTTCTGGAACATTTAGGGAGTTCTTTTTAAAGTAATTTTTTTTTAAAATAATTTTAAAATAAGTTTTAAAATTAATAACCGAAATAGTCCTAATTCATCAAATAAAATTGCTTTCTAATTTTTTTAAAAAAAAGAATAAAAGAATAGTTTATATATATATTGAAACAGATTTTTGTTTACTAATTAAATAGATTTTTAAGTTATTTTCTTTAATTAATACGAAAATTTTTATTATTTAGCTGCAATTTCAAAATTGTAGACCTATAAATACCCAATATCATCTATCTATCTGTCTGTCTTTCCTTAATCTCGAGAATGAAATTAGATAGATAAAAGTTAAGAGAAGATATGGAAAGCTTAGGTGCAGGAGAATAATTAAAATACAGGAGAATATTAAAATACAAAGAATAGAACCCTAATTTCATACGATATCAACTGATGTGATATCAAAATCTCACAGTCAATCAAATTAGGAATGTAATTTAATGGCGATTAGCTCTTGAATTTTTAATGTTGATTTTTCATTTTTATATTTTATTTTAAGAACCGCAAATTTTGTGATTTTTGAATTTTATTTCACATCATGCAAGGAATAATTTATGGATGTAAACTTTAAAATTTAATAAACAAATAACTGTTACTGTATAATGACCAGGAAGTATTACGTAATTTGAAACAAAAAATTGTAGTAAAGGCAAATATATATATATATTTTTTAATTAAATAACTATTTATTTTTACTAAAACTTTTAGCTTTTATTCTTAGCTTAAGGCGAGGAAATGTATATCGAACATAAAAAAAGAAATAAATGTTTTCGTTAGAAATTTGTGTTTACATTGAATTTTTATAAATTTCCACCAATTCTTACAATATACTTCATTAACTTTAAAATATACTTCTATTATCTGAAGTTCGTTTCAAAAGTAACAGCACCATTCTAATCTTTCGCATAAAAATTATGCGATTTACTAAAGACATTGATGTATTACCTGTTAATATTTTGTGTGCTTTTTATACAACTTCCTTTCATTAGCATGTTAACCTATTTATTGATTATTCCTTTTTATCCTAAATGGGTTTCTAAATCAAAAAATTAATTTTAATATATTTGATGGTTTTAGTGAGATACGGTAAAGCAACACATAAGCGATCCGCTAAGGAAATGTCTTCCGAAAGGATTACAGGAAACTGGCCCCTATTTAGGTGATAGATGTGATTTCAATTCAAATATTTTCCCCAGAATGGAGTTAGATGACCGGCACGACTCCACTGTTAACAGGAAAAGTATGATTTACAGGGGCAAGAAATTACTAAAATTGAGAGCATTGTGACGTCGTCACAATAAATAATTACTCGTAAATTAGTGTAATTTATTAACATACATAATATAGTAAATAATATAAATTTTACAATTTATGTATTAAAACGTATTTAAAATCAAATGTGTAAAAATTCTATCAATATTCTTTTATAATGTTTTTCTTATTCTTGGATTCTATCATGAATCGCATCTATTTCGCGAAACTTTTCTTAAAATTTAATTTATTTAGCTAATTAAAATAGCATATAAAAATATACTGAAAAATATTTAATGTCTGTCAATTTATTTAAATTGTTAAAAACAATTTTAACAATTTAACAATTTTAACAAATTTTAACAATTTATTTAAATTGTTAAAAAAGTTAATAATAATTTATTATAGTTATTATTTTTTTACTTACAAACATAGTACAGCTGGCCAGATTAAATATAATGTTGTATTGTAATAACTCGTCCATAAAATAATTTTATTCGCTTTTATTATGATTACAAAATTCCTGCATTCTTCTATCAAAAAATCTGCATCGTATATGTCATAAAATAGCCCCAAATAAAACATTTAATATGATAAAATATTAATGATTTAGTTTAAAAATTAAATTTGTTTCTTATAAAAAAATTTTTCAGTGAATCATTTTATTTTATTTTACTTAAATTTGTTTATTGATTCTCGAATTATCTCCTATTATCAGTAGTTACAAGGGTACACAGGAAGGTTTTTTGGGGGGTTTAGCATTTCCATTTGAAAAGATATAAAAAAATTAAAATTAAACAGTATATTTAACAGTTATTTACAAGTATATTGTACAATAATAGTACTGTATATTTATTTTGTATCCGTTCACTTCCTCCTTAATCTACTGTATTGTATTACTTGTCTTACTCACTTACCTATAACTTACTGTATATTGTAAGAACCTTCCAGAACCTGTGCCTTAATTACCTTGGCCGGATTGCCAAGGTAATTAAGGCACAAGCCCTGGAAGGTTCGGGTTCGAATTCGAGCCAGCAATCGGCGAAATTTTTCATGGATATGTCAAGGTCTCACACTTCACCATGGTCGAATCCATAATGGTCTTCTTAATCCCTACAAGGAGGAAATAATAAATAATAATAATGTGTTTATTTTAACCACCCTTTAAAAATCCTGAGCTCAGGTGTGAGTAGTTATATATTTATATTTAAAAAGAAATCTAAGAATTCAAATTTTCTATTTGTATATCTAAAGTGTTTCCGTTTCAGTAAACTTTAAGGCATTTCAAGCAATTTTTTTTTTAATAGAAGGAAATTTATTGCCGAATTAATTCAAATTTAAGGAATATTACGATGATTTTAATCTGTATAATATAGGGAATAATAGAATAATTATAGATCTAAAGTATTTTTTGTGAATAAAAATGAAAAATTAACATAAAATATTACTTATTTACAGTCATTAAAATTCATTTATAATGTAAAAACAACTAAATTACAAGAAGTATCAAAACAAAGAGCTATATGTAAATTTACAGAGTATTTAAATATTATCTTTTTTAATATATGCAGTACATTTCGGAATCGATATAAATTTATAAAGCTTACTTATAATAATTCTTCTTTCCGCATTAGATATATCATTTGAATTTTTTTTAATGTGAATTTTAATATAAAATTATTTTTTCTGTTCTAATTGGATTGCCATTAAAATAAATAATCTTAGTAAATAACATTGATTTATTCGAAACTGGCCTGAAAAATTGTATGAATTGATAGAATTTCCATACTTTGTAGATCTGAATGTATATTCTGATACAATTCTAGAAACATTAATATAGAATCAGCCCATTTTTTATATTAAATATTAGTTTTAACTTATTAATTCACTAAAGTTCTATCAGCCGGATGAACAAATAATAAAATTAAAATACCTATTGGTGTATTAATATTTGAGCTTAGAGAGCAGATATAGAAAGCGTAGGGAAGCGACCCGATTAACTATATATGAACTCCGGTTCGGACCGGTAATCACGTTATTTTAATTCAAAAATTTTCCCTGAAAGGAGTTAGATAGATGACCGGCACGACTCAATTGCTAATAGGAAAAGTATGATGTACAGGGGTAAGACACTACTAAAATTGAGAGCATTGTGACGAAAAATTGCAGCCCGATATTGTGATTTCACAATAAATAATAGCTCGTTACTTATATAATTTTCCACCAATTCGTTTCATTGTATTTTATAGAAAAATTCGTGAAAATGTACAAATATCTTTCAAATGGCGATAAAAGAAGTTTACTTTAGCAAGCAAATCTCTGACTTTACAAATAACAAGTAATGACGTGCAACTTGGCACGTGAAATCTAATGACGTTAAATGAAATGCTCGTGACATAAAATCGTCCATTAATAGGTGTCTCCACCCGAATACCGGTAATTTAAGTTTATCGCTTCCGATGTAAAATGTAAGTTATATAATGAAGCGTGAATATTTTGAAAATATTTACTTAAAAAATCATATTATTTCCCATCTACATTTAAAATACAACGAGCAATTATATATTGTAACATGGTCATAATGCCGGGCTGCAATATTTTATTGTATTTTTAATTTATTTAATTAAAAATATATGCTTTCCACCTCAAATTAGTAGTGTCTTGCTCCTGTATATCACGCTTTTCCTGATAACAACTGAGTCTGTGACCGTCTGTGTAATGCCATTTTAGAGAAAATATCTGAACTAAAATCACGTGATTTCCGGTTTGTATCGGAAGTTTATATATAGTTAATCGGGGCCTCCTGTTCCTAAGGTTTTCACATTTGATTTAAACTTTTATCTGTGTAACTCCGTTCTTGAGCTTAAGGAAGGACAGACAGACATATGAACGACAGTGGGAATTTACAGGTCTACAATTTTTTCAAATAGTAGCCCAATCAGTTCTAGTATCGAATTCAGTACAGTGTATAAACGAAATTAAATTATAAATTAATAGTCTATGTATATTGTTTAATTATATATTAGATAATTATTATCTTATATATGCAAACCACAACGAAATTTTAAACACAAGTATCCGGAAGGTATCTTAAAACTCAATTAAATCTAAACAATATAAAAAAAATAAGGGGAAGAACTAGGGCATTGTCGTCTCAAGAGGCCTCAAAAATTATAATATGCCTGTAAAAATTTAGTAAACATTTAAAAAGTGTATATTATAAAGAAAAATTTGTTATTATTTTAAGACTTTATTGTCTTTTTAATATAAAAACAAAACACGTTACAATAAAAGGCCTTATAACGAAATTGCGCCTAGGGCCTCAAAGGAACATAATCCGCTACGGCAGCTTATCAGTCTCTATTGAATATCTCGTGAAAAGTTTTCTAAATTTAAACGTTTAAGTTGAAAATCATTATGACGTTTCAAACTAATTATATTTTTACTATTAATTTTACTATGATACTGTATAATTTTTATGATTTATTCAATCTAAAAACAATTCTACTAAAATACCATATTTTACTTAGGCAGCTGCATCTATACATCAAATTTTATTATCTTTATTATGAATTAGATATAAACCAATGGAAATCTTTATTTAAATTATTTTGAATTAAACTTATATTCTTTTACATTTAAAAAAATCATTTGAAAAATTATTGCCAATATAAAACAAAATCAGAAATGTTAACTGTTCATAAATTATTATTTTTGATTCTTAAATTCATATATAGGGTGATTCAAAAGTCTCCACACTAAAAGGATACAGCTGTAATGCATGTGCATGTATAATAAAACTATTAACTAAACATGTTAACATGTGTTTTTCATGAAGAGAAGTACCACTAAATTAAATACCCATACAGTTCATATTTTGTGGTTTATTTTACTGCATAATAAAGTAAATTATTTGCCCAAGACTATTAAATCATCCTGTATATTTTAAGAAATTATTATAATCTTTCCTACTTGTTGGTTAAATATAAATTTCATCTAATTTTAATTATATAATAAGTATAAGAAAATAAATTGTTTTATTTACCATTCTCCAAATAATGAAAATTTCTATCTTATTTGTACATATATTTATTTTATGGAAAAAACAGTAAACAGTTTATAAAGTAATTTAGCTGTATAATATTTACAGTTTATAGACTTAAGTTTAACAGTAAAACTTTAAATTCCAGTCATTAAAGTAAACTTTTGTAAATTTTAATACAGTCGACCCCCCTATAAGATATAGATACGTTCCAATTTATTAGGAATCCGATTTCTTACAAGTCGTTCCAATCACAGCCCGACACGTGTCAAGTTTACGGACTACGGCTGATTGAAAGGTTTTCTTCCATAAAATTAATCGATTCTTCACTAATCCGACTCAACATTTCCAAAATACGTATATTTTTTCTTAGTTTTATAGGAATCGTAATTATAGGGACCGTAATTATAAGGGGGTCGACTGTATTGTACAAAAAAATTGCTCAAGAATACTGATAGATAAAGATTAAAGTAATTCAATGGTGACAAATGAAAGGACTTTTTTTTGTTCTGAGCCTTCTGTAGTGTAGGTATTGAAGGCTTTAAAATTTCTCACCAACGGACTGGAGTTTTCCCGATTTTCTTCATGTTTGTAACACCCAAATAGGAGCCAATTTCTCCCCAAAAAAGTTCTCCCGGGAAGCATCGCCCACGTGTTTCGTTGCTCTATTTCATCAATCCAAAACTTAAACTATAAATTTTTGGTTATGGATATTCCCTCTAAGAACTATGGATAATTACAACTATATATAACTAATTAATGTATGCATCCCTGTTCAAAACTCAATAATTTTTTCCACCATTATTCAGGGCAATGCTCCTTCATCTCCTTGTAACTCCGCCACGATGATTTTCATATATACTAAGCACAATAAATTTTGAAACAAAAACAACTTTCATTTAAAAAAATTATATAATTTTAAGCTCATTTATTATTAAATTTTACTATTACTTTTAATTTTGAACACGCGAATGAATTTTATTCTTGTAAAAAAAAAAAAATATCTAAATTAAAATACTCTAAGGAATATATTTAATATTAAAATTAATTATAAATTTTATTCTAAATTTAATTTTTCTTATATTAATTTTAATTATGTGCGGTAAAACTTACTGAAAAAATTTTTTTTTTGTTATTAATATCAGTTTTAATATGTTATAATCTCATCAAATCAATTCAAATATCGATTGATTCTATCAGACATTCAATTATATTTTGATGAATACGATAGTTAGAATGTCAATAATTAATAATCATTCGATTTTATTTTATTTTTCATACTTTAAAATGAATTGTAGTGTATTTAATTTTAATTTTAAAAAAATTTTTTAATAAAATACCTTACTTTTTATAAATTTAATATATCATCCGAGTGTTTTCTTTATTATTAATTTATCCAGGCAAAAATTCCGTGTAATTAAAATCACATTTGTCATTTTTAAATAAAAATTGTATTCTTTTCATTAATTTCTATACACATTTTTTTGCATGTTATTTAATTAGAATTTTTAAAAAATAATAACAAATAAGTTCTCTTTCTGTATAAATAAAATTTACATTTGTATAATTTCATGGCTTTTTTTTAATGTAATAACTGACCAATACTGTATAAATAAAGGTCTTAGAATGAGTAATCATGCCTGAAATTCTTATCAAAAAATTATTATTATTTATAAGTAAACAGCGGACATATAGGCCCTTAAAAGTGACGTTTTAGGCGCTTAAAATAAGCTCTTAAATCGCATCTTTAGGCTTTATAAACAAAAAATAGGCGGTGAAAATTTGCACAATGAACAATTAACGTACTTATCAGGACGATGAATTTTTTATTTAACGTATGTATTCCAAACAAAAATACACGTATTCAGAATGATGCAAACACGAAAGTAGACAAACAATTATCTTTACATTTTTTATTCGCTCTGTTTCATAGTATGTTACAAGCACTTTTTCCAAATTTTCAATAGAAAAGTTGCAACGTTCGTCACCGAGAATTAATTTATATGCAGAGAAAGAGCATATAATCCGTTATCTTCAGTAGGTATGGAACACATCTACTGAAGATAACGGACAATATTTCAACCTTGGAAGAAGATGAACTGGGAATTCACTTTCAGTTTTGCTCTTCTTTCCTGCCAAAATATCAGCCACAATAAACAAGCACTTAAATCCGAGTCTCTTTCGAAGCACTGCTTTCAACTCTTTCTTCACTTTTTTTGCAGCAGTGCCTGGTGCATCACAAAGTTTCTGGTTTGCTCTGTTGAGGAAATCAATTTTTTCATGTACTGTATAGGTTTCCCACTACTTTCGAGAGCAGTAATAGTATCTGCGATGAATGTGAAATAACACTTGATGTACACCAACTTGTTCTGAACATAAATGCCATTCGAAATTTTCTTGGCTTTAGTTACACAAACTTAATTGTCCGCTAAAGTGTCCAGAAGTTTTTTGATATCGAAGAAATGTTCACTGTAGTAGTATAAAATCTTAACCATGTATATGCAAGGAAAAAATAGCATTTGCCTAAAATCCGCTGTCTACTTATAAGGTGACACGTGTAATTACTGTATAAACTAAGAGATAACGTCAGATATATTGTGTTAGTTGAAAGCCATGATTGCTGTTCGTGTGTTACGCGCAATTGCTATAAAAATAGGTGAATAAATAGAATGTTTTACATGTTTATGTTTACTGTAGCTTCGAAAATTTTAAGGGTAGCGAACGACTTTGGTTTCTTGTATATAATACTTTAGAAGGTTGAATAACCAGTCAAAAAATAACAGAGTAGGTTCTGGTAAAGGACTCATCCATATACTGTTCACCTTACATTTTACATTTATTACATTTTATTTTTTCGAATCTGTTTTCCATAAANTAAACCCACCATTTATTTACAAGACACTTCAAATCGTGTTTATATTCATTCCTGATAGCCTGACGTAATTAAGTCTATCACTTTTTTCCTCTTCTAATAGGTGAATAAATAGAATGTTTTACATGTTTATGTTTACTGTAGCTTCGAAAATTTTAAGAGTAGCGAACGACTTTGGTTTCTTGTATATAATACTTTAGAAGGTTGAATAACCAGTCAAAAAATAACAGAGTAGGTTCTGGTAAAGGACTCATCCATATACTGTTCACCTTACATTTTACATTTATTACATTTTATTTTTTCGAATCTGTTTTCCATAAAACACTATTACTTTGCTCGTTATTGTGTTGTCTGGTATGATAAGAAAACACCAGTTCAGTCACACTAGAGCTTTCAGAACTTTTATTCACCATTTTACTCTGATTTACCCTATTGTTTCATATTTTATAAT
The DNA here is from genome assembly GCF_000671375.1 of Centruroides sculpturatus. Lineage (NCBI taxonomy): Eukaryota > Metazoa > Arthropoda > Arachnida > Scorpiones > Buthidae > Centruroides > Centruroides sculpturatus. Next base: position 353,124 of record NW_019384554.1, read on the forward strand.
GCGGAGTGTATCAAAAGTATCCTTACTCAAGGTTTGTACTCAAGGTTATATACAGTAAAACAGGTTTACACATGTTTTACTGTATATAATATACTTAACCTTCTGATATAACTAATTATAATTTAATTTATCCTTAAATTTCGAATATATTTTAATATTTTACTAATATAAGTTAATTTGGTCTTAAACTGCTCCATTATTTTTCTTTAAGAAGATCTGTCTGCTAACTGAATGATGTCAGAATTGTTTTCCGGGTTAACCAATCTTAATTTACGGAATTAATGCAGATTTAAATCGATTATTCGAGAATTTCTTGGCTCTACAGGTTAAAAAAACAAAGAATTGCTAAACGAAGTTTAGAAGTAATTACAGAATCAACAGCTGAGAAACTCCAGGATGATCATCTGTTGATGCATATAGGAATTAGAGGATGAAGAAGCAGATAATCAATGATTTATAATAAAATTTATGGATTACTAAATTCAAATTTTGAATAACAATAATCATTTCTAATTATTAAATTTGCTAATTAAAGAGATTTAATAAATAACACTTCTCAATTATCATATAATAATCTTATTTGATTTTCATCACAACCTGTTAAAAAACCGAATTAAAAAATAATAATAATTGAAAATAAGTGTATAGAAAAACTTAAATTATGTATAAAAATTGAAAATCGTTACCATTTAAAATTAGATATTTTAATTAAATTTTTTATTAATTATGCAATTTTAAAATTACAAAACTGATTTATTAAGGAAAATATTTATTGGAAGAACTTTGAAATCTTATATTAAATTCATTTTAAATTAATTGTATAAAGTTAATAATTTTAAATTGATTATGTAATTTTAAAAATTAATTAAACTGAAGCATTTTTTAAAAATTATAATTACATTGTAATAAAAAAAAGGAAAATTTAATGACTTTATAAAANGATTTAATTTGTGATGTGAGAGTTTAAATATTTGGTCCATTTTTCATGAAACTTGATTTCCTTTTGATATTTGACTGTGAATATAATAGATGCTGTAGTACAATGGTGTTAACATTAGCTTACCATTGTCCTGTTTATCACAAAGTAGTAAATAAATTAATTACAGTAAGACCTGCTCAAAACGGAAACACGAGTTCTATTCGATTCCGGTTTATACAGGTTTAACTGTCTAAATTTTAGTTAATAATAATGTTATATTCGTCATATAAATAAATTAATTACAGTAAAACCTGCTCAAAACGGAAACACGAGTTCTATTCGATTCCGGTTTATACAGGTTTAACTGTCTAAATTTTAGTTAATAATAAACCCAATTTACGGTTCCGGTAATTATACCAATGTGCAGTGTGTTGTTTACTTTTAAAATATTGTCTTTATTTATTTTTTTAAGTGCTTTAAATGAAAATTATCTGAATGAGAACATTTTTCGATACGTGTGGAATTTACTAAGACTCGATTCTCAGGGGATGTTCCGCACCATTTACACGTTAAGAACGATTGAGGAAACAGAACCAGCGATAGCAAGGCGTTTAAAGATGACAAAAATGAAAACTTCATCCACAACGGGATAGTTTTTTCGTTAATGAGAACATTTTACACATTTTACAAGTGGTTAGGATAAGTTTAAAGAAAAATCAAGGCTACTTTAGAGTTTGGGTTTCTTTTTAAATAATTAAGTAAATGTGCATTTTTCGATTTTAAAGGGTTATCTTTAAATAAATTTAATCTAAGTCGTGGTTTCCCAACAGGGTCCAGTAGCGCGTTATCCTACGGACATAAAGGGCAATTGCTTGGGGCTCTCGCCAACGGGGAGCTCACAAGCCAATCTTTTATAATAAAATATTTCCCCCCAAATTCTTCTCAATTCAATACTGTACGTGGGGCACTTTCATTGGAATTTTCCTAGGCCCCACTGACGAGGTCGACGAAACTTTTATAATGTATAATTTTTTAATATTTACAAAGCTTCCTACATTTTACAAAAATTAAGAAAGCTGTTATTTATAAATTTATATATACAGTGAAACCTGTGTAAACAGGACTCGTTCGGTTCCAAATATGTTTACCGGTTTGGCAGGTTTTCGTTTTGAACAGGTTTTTTTTTTACATAGAAAATTGCTGCGATCCTACGATTTTTTTCCTATTTATATAGGTTTTATTGTAATATAATATTGTATAATATACAATACATAATATTAAAGGTGGTCGATGGAAAAATGTTTTTCTTAAAAGGAGTCAATACGTGAAAAACGGTCGGAAACCATTGATCTAAGCACTTGTTACGAATCGGCTCGATTCTTCTAAACTCTTTTGAAGATAATTCTACAAAAATTCTATGAAAAATCACATCCTGGATACCATTTAAACCCACCATATATTTACAAGACACTTCAAATCGTGTTTATATTCATTCCTGATAGCCTGACGTAATTAAGTCTATCACTTTTTTCCTCTTCTTCCTCCGCATTATTCTATTATTAGTGCCTGATTCATATTAATTAATCTATAATAACATTCAAATGTTTAAATATTATTATATTTAGATCCTCATTATAAATTATAATATGAATAATATAATAATTTTTATTGAAAATTACTTTGTTCTAGAATTTAAATATCATTCTTCTTTCTAAAAAAAAGTTATTAAGATTAGTATTTAAATTTAAGAATATTAAAAATAAAATCATATCTTTTTACCTTTTATACGATTAATTTCTTTCTCATCGACTTCATTAAGTCATTATAATAGCCAATCAATGTCTAATTAGATTTAAAATACAGTAAAACCTGCGTAAACCGGAATCTTAATTAATAAAACCTATCTAAACTGGAGAAAATTCTTAAGACCCCAGCGATTTTCTATGTTAAAGAAAGCCTGTTTAATACGGAAACCTGCCAAATCAGAAAAAGTATTCGGTACGAGTCCGTTTTATACAGGTTTACTAAATATTATTATATTTAATAATATTTAATTTAATATAAAACTTATTTAAAAGAATCTAGCTTTTTTCCCTTGTAATAACATAAAATTAGGGGAGATCGGGGCAAGATCAGCATGTTAAGCTTTACTTAAATTTTGTGTAATAAATACTGCTGTAAACTGAAAAAAAAGCTTTGCATATTGTCTATTGGAATGTTACCTTACTATAGAACTGGTTAAAATCAGTTTGGAAATAAAAATAATTAAAATAATTACAACTTTACAAGAAGAGAGAAATTGACGAAGTTGCCCCGGGTATAGGGGCAAGATCGGCAACTTCTCTCTTTTTGTAAAGTTGTAATTATTTTAATTATTTTTATTAAAGTTGCCCCTGGTATAGGGGCAACAGTAATGGGGCAAGATAGGCACGTATATAAAATTATGTTATTAACAATGTATAAGTTGGAATTCACTATTAAAACAAAGAAATACAAATCCAACACCCATTTAATATTATTACAACGAAATGCAAGTTCAAAGACATATATACATGAATAACAAATGCAAACATGTTTTCATTTATCATCTGTTTGATTTTTATCCTTTGCTTCTAATGTGGCTTTATGTTGCCGATCTTACCCCGCTAGTCATGATTTCGAAACATTAAGTACAACCCTGAGAACAGAATGCCAAGCCACGATCTGGCCACGTGAATAAGTTGAAGTTACATCCTTCTAACAGGAAAAGTAACTTTCGTTATCATGGAATTATAACAAAACCTGCCAATTCAATATAAATGGAAAAAAAATATTATATGGAATTGAACGAAAATGAAAATTTGCTTGATAATTCAACTACGCTTGTTGGAGAACAATAAAAACACTACACTCAACAAGCCACCAATAAAACTCAACTGCCTAACCTATAACCAAAGTCTCCTTTTAATTTGTTTTTTAAAAAAAGCGCTTGACAAACTTGCCCCGCATGCCGAAGTTGCCCCGATCTTCCCTAATACTTTAAATTAGTATTTTTATTTGGTATTAAATTAAAACTTTTATATATATATTTTTTATAATAAATTCTCTATCGAAAATCATTTATTATTTTAAAAAATATATACTGTTAATTATAATCTACTAAATTTAATTTTTTGAATTAAAACGTGGTATTAACTGTGTGTGTTCTTCTGTGTTAATTATATATAGCTTATATTACTTGGATCTTTTAATCATTTGCATAAAGTTGAATTTTATAATGAATATTTAAAAGATTAAGAAAGAAGCTTTGCTTCAATCAAATTCGAAATGAAAATTTAAAAGTTAATCAAAAGATATTAAAATGTTTCTAAACACCAAGCATTAGTTAACTTGCGAATTTATCCTTGTGTAAAGTCATTATACATTTATTAAAATCTCTCGATGTAAATGAAAAATGAACGAATTTTATTAAGGAAAAAAATATATATTTATAATTTTTAAATAAATCTCATCTAATATAAATAAATCTATGTATTTCAGTCAATGTATATATATATATATTGTTACACTAGTTCAGTCAATATTTAATGTATAAACGTAGATTTTAATTAAATTCTTTACATTATGAATATTAATAAATATAAATGTTATTTAAAATCTTCGAAGTATTGATAAATTTCTCAAATTTTCCATTCATTTTCAGTTTAAATAATAATAATAATAATAAAAGTAAAATATAAATAGTTAAGTTTAATTTGTTTATATTCATTTTATTCCTTTCTAAATTAATTATGTATAAAATTGAAGAGGTATTTTAGGATAATGGCGTGAAAAGTTTACTAAAAATCATTGCTTTTAATTACAAAAATCTCTTCTAAAACTTCACATACGTTTATAAACCGTCATAATATATCCTATGTGCTTGAATTGCATGGAGTGACGTTACTGTTTGAATAAGAAGACAAGTGTCAAGTTGTCAAGCAAAAGTAAGTAATTAGTAAGGATGGCTGATAGTTTGAACGTTTATGCACAAACACTATGATGTGTACACAGACCAGATGGTTTCTATGAAAGCTATAAAAAAAAAAGCGCAATTATTTTGATCAGTTCAAATGAAATCTTAATGATATATAAATGAGGTTATAAATCTGTCAATCTTTATAATCCACTTCAATATGTAATTATCTTTTATGATAGAATACAGCCTATGTAATTTATTTTCGAATTTTCAAGTAAAAAAGAACAAAAAGAAATACAGTTACTATACGATTAAATTTATTTTAAATAAAGACAAAGTTATATATAATGAAAAATGTATTTAATTTTTTTTTAAAAATGGCTTAATATAAATTTAACAGGTGTTAATGAATATTTGGGCACAATTGATACTTCAGGAAGAAATGACTCGATTAGAATTCAAGGTGGTCATTCAACTAAAGGTGTCTCTTTACATCAAATTCGCCATACTGGTTTGTGCTAACAAAATACGTCATTTCGTATTCCTGTCAACGCTTTTCATGTAATTATTGAATGAATACTTTCTATTGACAAGAACTTATCGAGTTTCTATTGATAGGAACACTGATTATTTTAACTCGTCTCGATGACCGAAATTGCGAAGGTGGATTAATCATTATTCAACTGTTTTTTTTTTCGTCTTTTTTTTATTTTTAAGAAAATATACTAAATATAAATATTAATGAAGGTTTCAATTATTATTTTTTTCAGATTAAAAACTAAATTGAACCATTTTTGTAATGTAATTCTATGGTAAAAGTTCAAATAAGCATAATTAAAAATGTACTGATTAATGAATATTTATATGAATAAAAAGATACAACAGTATAAAATATAAAATTTTGAATGTTAAATATTAGAAACAATAATCAGTGTTTAGATATTTCAATTAAGAATTAATTAAAGGCTCATATTCTTCTGTAAAATGTGTAAAAATTTAAATATGTTATCAACCATTAATTTTCATATTTTAAAATAAAATTCTTATCAAAAGATACTTGTAATGGTCGAAGCTTTATACAAATCAACATATAATTGTATAATCTTTCGTTGTTAATCCTAATAATTACAGAAGTATATTTATGTTCTTACAATTTGAAAGATTATTTCTATTGTTTGAATACTATTGAACTACATTTTAGATGCTCTGTCCTTCAAAAAATAATTTTTTTTTATTAATCTTCTCGGTAACTTACATTGTTAGTGACGATAAAATCTCTTTTAAGTTTAGTAGAAATCCTTTGATTGAAAGTAATGGAATATCTCGTGGAGAGTATCAGCAGGAAGTAGATCCAAACAATGAGCTGAAAGACAGTGAGGCCTTAACAATAATTAAACGGATCAATTTAGCGGGTTCTATAATTCCTTCTTTCAACAAAACAGTATTAAATTTGGTATCATAGATGCATGAATTTAAAAACTTTCTACACGTGTTCAGAATTGACGTTACTTGATTAGAATTTAAAATTTTACATTTGATCCCCGACTACTTTTTCAATTAATGCTTTTTTAATCTCTTTTTACACGTTTATTATATGCCTTAAAATTAGAAATTTTAACAATAATTGAAGTATATTTTATTGCTTTTCATATATAAAAACAATGGTAAAGGCCTAGTTACTTATTTTTTAAAGTAACTTAATATAATTGTAAAATATTCTGTTTCTATATTTTAAAACAACGATAAATTTATTCAAATAAAGTTTTAAAAAATAATTCTTTCCGAAGATAAAAGCGGAAACCCAATTTAATACTTCCCGATAAGCATTTATGGCTAACTTAAAATGTGACAAACTTTCATTAACTTTTGTTTGTTCTGTACTGTCTTCGATGGTAAACGGTATATTACACTCGATTGGATGAATATCATTCACGTGATTCGTTCTTAACTATTCCATTGGTTATCTTTATCTCCATTCACCTATATAAGTAGTTATGTACTTTTTTTTTGACACCAACTCTGACTTTGCAGAACGAAAGATATCACGCTAACATGTACTTTGCTTTGACAATTTTGCTGCTCTTTATGACATTTTCCGAATCGCAACAGGTAAGAATTTCCATTAATTATTATTTATTTATTTATTTATTTTTTAAAATAAACTTTGACGCATATTCTTGTTATTGTTTATTATCTAAATATACTACAATAAGTGTAATCTTTACAAACCAGTGAAGTTATTTTTTAAGGTAAAAGTTGTTTAGCCGATCAAAAATTCAACTTAATCTAATTCGATAAATGCGTAGAATGTTTTTTTTTTTTTTTTTTAAATCTATCTTTATTTAGAAACATTTATGCTCTACAGACTTATACAATTGAAATTTCAGATCGAACAAATTTTGTTCACAATTTGATATTATATACGATTATGTTACGTTTCGGTTACAATAGTCCATTACGTATCTTGTAGTTTAGTTCCATTATCTATGATAGTTTGACGTAACGTTCCTTTTAATAGATTTTTTTTTGGCTATTTGAAACATCATGAAACTTAGTATAATGTTATATCAATCGAGTAATGTTTTTTTTTTTAATCATCAATACGCAGATTATTGAAATTTTCGGCACTTAAACTTTGTATATTTTATCCCCCTACTCGAATTACCGCGTATTAAAGAGTAAAATTTTATATTAAATAATGTAATTACAAGTTAAATTATTATTATTATATAAAATGTCCCCCCCCTTAAAAAAAGCTTTAATATTATAATAAAATTAATTTTTTTCCGTAAAAATTTATATAAATATATAAAAAAAAAAAGTTCGATTTATTTTTATCTGTACGGGAAAAATCAATAATGCAATGTATTCGTTATTTGCAAAAAATTTATTAAGTTAATAAATTTTTTTGCAAATAATAAAATTTTATTTTCTGATACGGAACTAAATAAATTGTTGCTTATCGCCACAATTTTAAGTTTCAAATTGTAATTTATGAGCAAAAATTTTATACGGATATTTAATTTTTTTTCTCTTCTTTCTTGAGTAAAAATTATTAATACGAAATTAAAATTTACAAGACAAAAATATTCAGTAAATGTAATTTTTAGTTATTTACCGAGTAATTTGAAAGAAAACGAAGACACATTATACAATACTTATTTATGTATTCATCACCATAACAACTTAAGTAAAGAATAAATAAACCGATGTACTGTACAGTACATTAAATTTTATTTCAAAATCTATTTTAATTTTAAATATGCACATATATATATTTTTTTTTCTATTATCTAAAGTTATATAAATTGATGATCTTACAACTTAGTAAAATCTCTAATCATTAATAGTCAATAATACGCTTTGAGAAATGTAAAAATTCGTATAAACATTTTTACTTTGACATTAACAAGTAATTTATACATTAAAGTGGCAGCAGAATTTAAATTAACGTTTAGTAATCTCACACTTAAATAAATAAAACTTGTAGATTTAAATCAGTTCTATCAGAACATCGCTCGATTACTCTTTGAAAGGAGATAATCTTTGATTTATAACGTCCTTATTAAATTGATATATGAACGTAATATATGAGATATATTACAAGGAAATAGATAAAACAATTCTTTTTTAAAATAAAATAAAAATCTGCCCGTAATTTTTGATCAAAGCCTGTGATTATTCGTTCCCAAAGTAAGGTACGAGAAAGTATTTCTAATGTATTAAAGAAGGGAACTACTAAATATTTTTCAATTTTTATCCGCACTCCATTGAATTTCTATACATGTTTTTTTAGCTTACTTCGAACTTTTCATAATCCAATCACGTTTTTTGTTAGCCCAAAGTTTTCCCACATTTTTTTACTTAGTAACCCCGTTTCGGCATATTGCAAGATGGTGGCATTATCCGGGAATATATATACGATCGTGACCTAATAGTTCATAAACTGCAGATTAATTTGTGTTAAACTTCCGACTTAAATTAAATTATATACAAGAAGGATTTTTCTGATTTAATCGAATATTAAAACTTCGAAATTTCCAATTTAATAAACGGGATATAATTATTTACGATCTAATAAATAGCTTAATAAGTAGAAATTCTGTAGAATTTATTAAAAATCCGACGTTCCACACGTCAACATTTTCTCGATATTATAAACTTTATCTTATTTAAACTAAATATAGAAAGAAATTTTCAGTTGATAATTAAAATAAAATTAAATTCACTGAATTAAACTATTATTATTATTATTTTTTTTTTTTTTTGTTTGTAAATAAAGACACAGTCGTTCCAAAAATTCTTTTGAAAACCACCATTTTATTACGTGTTATAGAATAAAACTTTAGACGACCAGACCTTTTTTTATAGGATACTATTTTATTGTTTATTATCTAAATATACTACAATAAGTGTAATCTTTACAAACCAGTGAAGTTATTTTTTAAGGTAAAAGTTGTTTAGCCGATCAAAAATTCAACTTAATCTAATTCGATAAATGCGTAGAATGTTTTTTTTTTTTTTTTCTAAATCTATCTTTATTTAGAAACATTTATGCTCTACAGACTTATACAATTGAAATTTCAGATCGAACAAATTTTGTTCACAATTTGATATTATATACGATTATGTTACGTTTCGGTTACAATAGTCCATTACGTATCTTGTAGTTTAGTTCCATTATCTATGATAGTTTGACGTAACGTTCCTTTTAATAGATTTTTTTTTTGGCTATTTGAAACATCATGAAACTTAGTATAATGTTATATCAATCGAGTAATGTTTTTTTTTTTAATCATCAATACGCAGATTATTGAAATTTTCGGCACTTAAACTTTGTATATTTTATCCCCCTACTCGAATTACCGCGTATTAAAGAGTAAAATTTTATATTAAATAATGTAATTACAAGTTAAATTATTATTATTATATAAAATGTCCCCCCCCTTAAAAAAAGCTTTAATATTATAATAAAATTAATTTTTTTCCGTAAAAATTTATATAAATATATAAAAAAAAAAAGTTCGATTTATTTTTATCTGTACGGGAAAAATCAATAATGCAATGTATTCGTTATTTGCAAAAAATTTATTAAGTTAATAAATTTTTTTGCAAATAATAAAATTTTATTTTCTGATACGGAACTAAATAAATTGTTGCTTATCGCCACAATTTTAAGTTTCAAATTGTAATTTATGAGCAAAAATTTTATACGGATATTTAATTTTTTTTCTCTTCTTTCTTGAGTAAAAATTATTAATACGAAATTAAAATTTACAAGACAAAAATATTCAGTAAATGTAATTTTTAGTTATTTACCGAGTAATTTGAAAGAAAACGAAGACACATTATACAATACTTATTTATGTATTCATCACCATAACAACTTAAGTAAAGAATAAATAAACCGATGTACTGTACAGTACATTAAATTTTATTTCAAAATCTATTTTAATTTTAAATATGCACATATATATATTTTTTTTTCTATTATCTAAAGTTATATAAATTGATGATCTTACAACTTAGTAAAATCTCTAATCATTAATAGTCAATAATACGCTTTGAGAAATGTAAAAATTCGTATAAACATTTTTACTTTGACATTAACAAGTAATTTATACATTAAAGTGGCAGCAGAATTTAAATTAACGTTTAGTAATCTCACACTTAAATAAATAAAACTTGTAGATTTAAATCAGTTCTATCAGAACATCGCTCGATTACTCTTTGAAAGGAGATAATCTTTGATTTATAACGTCCTTATTAAATTGATATATGAACGTAATATATGAGATATATTACAAGGAAATAGATAAAACAATTCTTTTTTAAAATAAAATAAAAATCTGCCCGTAATTTTTGATCAAAGCCTGTGATTATTCGTTCCCAAAGTAAGGTACGAGAAAGTATTTCTAATGTATTAAAGAAGGGAACTACTAAATATTTTTCAATTTTTATCCGCACTCCATTGAATTTCTATACATGTTTTTTTAGCTTACTTCGAACTTTTCATAATCCAATCACGTTTTTTGTTAGCCCAAAGTTTTCCCACATTTTTTTACTTAGTAACCCCGTTTCGGCATATTGCAAGATGGTGGCATTATCCGGGAATATATATACGATCGTGACCTAATAGTTCATAAACTGCAGATTAATTTGTGTTAAACTTCCGACTTAAATTAAATTATATACAAGAAGGATTTTTCTGATTTAATCGAATATTAAAACTTCGAAATTTCNCGTACTATATCTTAAAATTTCATAAAATTCCTCTATTATTGTATAATTATACAATAATAGAGGAATCTAATCGCTAACGAAGAAAAATTTATTTACACTAGCTTATTTTTTAATTTTCCTTAGTACAAATGCGCAAATTTCTCGTAATTTTAAATACAAAACAGGATAATTTTACTAATTTTTCTCGAGCGGAGAGAAGAAGAAAAAAAAAAAAACCTTAATTTAAGAGTAAAACCTCTTTCATTTATTATAAGATTTTGTTAAAATGTAACTTTAATTCTAAATAAATTTAATACCGGAGTTAAATATTGTGAAAATAAATTTCTTACTTTGATCTTTTCAATCGATATTCAAAGAAAGCTTATTAAAAATTAATACGATGTTATTATACTAAATAGCTTTCTTACATGAAAAATTAATATAATAAGAAAGCAGAATTTCAGAAGGGAAGTTCACAGTATTACAAATTTCCTTCCTTTTTTTAGTATGACCTTAGAGTCTTCTAAAGGCAGAGGTGCCAACTTTAATGCGCACGGAATTATATTAAATACAGTAAAACCTGCGTAAACCGGACTCACGCGGTTTGGCAGATTTCTGTTTTGGACAGATTTTACTGTATTAAATAAATAAACAAGAAGGACCACCCGCCATTAAATAGTTATTAGATTATAAGTGCTAATTATATAATGTTTACGAATATTATTCATGAATTTTCTAGCATAATTTATACGAAAATAAATATGAATTTTTATATAAAAAAGCTGTACATATGTATATGCTTCGACGAATTTTAAAAATTATATTTCTATGTTGAACACAGAGACATAAATTAGAGATAATTTTAAAGATTTAATTACTTATAAGCACTTTTTTTTTTTTTGATAAACTATTTCAGCTGCCAGAAGAAAAATAATAAAAGAAAAAAAGTCAATATGTTGTCTGTTAATAATTAAAAAATTAAAATTCAGAACAGAAAAACAAATTTATATAAATAAATATATTAAATAAATAAAATAAATTAATTGTCGAACCACTTATAAATTCATAGTTTAAGATATTGAATGGTTATTATCGAGATTTATCTCTTAAGTTTTGTATTTTATATACTGTAAAGCTACAGACAGATTACTTTTTTGTTTTTAGTTGCGGTATCAAGGTTCTGCAATCAGTGAAAATGGCCGAACAATTGGAAGAAACTTATACTTTCAAGATCCCGCTTTCTATTTGCATGCAAATCGATATTTTCGTCATCCAGGAGGAGAAGTCCGATCCTTGGATCGTTTAGGCGGAGGTGAAGTATTAAGATCTCTAGATAGTTTGAATGGAGGAATTGTCTTGAAATATGCCGAAGATCAGAGTCCGAATGATTGGAACAACCCCGAAACACCAAATTTGGTCCCACCAAGAGCATTAGATAGATTGAGCGGAGGCGAAGTTTTGAAATTGCCGAAAAGAAATCTTGATACTCTCAGCGGTATGACATTTGGGGAATCGAAACGTTTCGATAGTTTGAGTGGAGCAACCTTTGGTCAAGAGAAAAGGGACTTTGATGAAATTGATCGAGTGGGCTTTAATCAATTTTCAAAAAGGAAACAAGATTTCAATAAGAAGAACTTCGATGAAATTGATCATACAGGTTTCGGAGGATTTGTAAAAAGAGACATATGATTCTCGAAGAATGCGAGTGAAAATATAGTCAGCGTGCATGCTATTCCTTGCGTGTTGCAACTCTATATGTCAAATTCTGTAACCGTGTAATGCTGTAACGTTTAAGAACGTTTTCATTTATATTTTTATCGTATCATCGAATTTTAAGCTAGGCTTTTCTTTTTTTTTATTAACTAACATTTCTTTTTATCATTAAAATAAATTATCTAATCGATTAATCATGTAATAATCTCATTTAACGCGTAAGAAAATAGACGGTTACAAATTCTCATTGACGTTTATTGTCGATATGAATATATATATATATTCATATCGACAATAAACGTCAATGAGAATTTGTAACCGTCTATTTTCTTACGCGTTAAATGAGATTATTACATGATTAATCGATTAGATAATTTATTTTAATGATAAAAAGAAATGTTAGTTAATAAAAAAAAAGAAAAGCCTAGCTTAAAATTCGATGATACGATAAAAATATAAATGAAAACGTTCTTAAACGTTACAGCATTACACGGTTACAGAATTTGACATATAGAGTTGCAACACGCAAGGAATAGCATGCACGCTGACTATATTTTCACTCGCATTCTTCGAGAATCAGAAAGTTAAAATCAATTAAAATTTATTAAATATCATAGCTTATTATTAGCCTAATTATATATATATATTATTTGTGGTATTTTATCAAAATAATTACATTAAAACCTGTGTAAACGGGAGTCGCGCGGTACCGAATATTTTTCCGTTTTGAACGGGTTTTGCTGTATTCGTTTGTTTGAATAAATAAATAGAATTTTATCTTAAGAATTTTTTATGATAAAATAATGAGTCAAAATTTATTTATAATGAATTTATATTCTATTTAACATACTTTTTTAATGTACGCTTATTGAATTTTATATTCATTTTATTATATTTTTGCTATACTTAATTAGTTGTATATTAAACTTTCAGAGAATTATCTTAAATAAAAATTTTTAAAATTTATTTTTGTAACTAAAAATTATAAGGTTTTTTTTTTATTAAGAAATTAAAAGTTTTGCTATTTAATTAAAGTAAACAAAGAAGTTTCTTGTTATTTACATAGTCAGAAACCATTAAAAAATATATTTAAAATGTCCATAAAAATAAAAGATTAAGAGAAAAGGATTGTTAAAAATTATTTAAAATTATTCTGTTTTTAAATTAAATTTTTAATTTGGATAGTATTGAATTTTATTTAAGATCTGTTTTTGTTTTTTTTCCCTTTAAATATAATTTGATTCGACAGAACGATATTTAAATAACAAACTTAATGAAATTAATTATCGGGTAAAACTAAATAATAATGAATTAAATAACTTTTTAATTTTTAAGGAATTAATAATAAGGAAGAAAAAATATCTCTTTATTAAGGTGCGGAATGAGAATAATAATATATACTGTACCACCAGTGAATAAAACCATCGAGCATTGGTGGATTCTCGCCTGAGTTTCCTGGTTTTCATACATATCAGTGCTTTTTTTTTGTCTGTATTTTAGTGTGTTTGAATCAAAATTTTTAATTAATTTCCGGGTTTTCTTCGCGTATAAAACACCTAACTAGAGGCCAATTTTCCCAAAGAAAAATCTTCCTGGGGAGAACCCCTTGGCAGATCGCCCACGTTTTACGTCACCTTCTATCATCAAACAACATACGTTATAGATTGCCTAAAATTAAATCATTTTTTTCATATAAAACTCAAATAATTAGACAAAATTTTAATAAATTTCTGAAAAAAAATTTAAATTGGCACTCCATGTATTAAAAAAATGTTTAAATATACTATAAATTGTAATATATTAAGTTAAAAAATAATAATAATAATAGTTTAATTCAGTGAATTTAATTTTATTTTAATTATCAACTGAAAATTTCTTTCTATATTTAGTTNGTTTAAAAAAAATGGAGAAAATAGTGAGGAAAGAATAAAGAAAAAAGAAGTATGGTCGGGATGATTTGCATCCTCATAGTACATTCCTCGCTCCTCAAGATGAAAACACCTTTGGTCCGAGGTTAAAGCACCCTATCCGAGGGGTGGCGCGTCGTCGTCAGCGAGCGACCGATCAACCAACAGGCTGCTACGACGAGAGTTCCTCTCACATCAAGGTTGTCCTTTAAGCATTTCCCGTCGCCAATTTAAATATTATCAGGACCGGACACAAGATGGGTACGTACACCATCAACATTCCATTAATAGGACCGGATGAACTTACTAATATTTCGCAACAATTGTCGTCTTCGATAAAAAAGTCTTTGTCGTCGAAAAGACTCAATTTCTTTTTTTTCAAAATGACGACAACCATTTTCCCGCCATTCTGAACGTGTATGGTCGCCCGCTGTGCGTGATTTTCATTTCCGTGCTGAAATCCTTCAGTATTTTCAATCGATATCGAAATCATAAGTTAGAAACTCGTAGCTTTATTTATTAACGTTTTTAAATAATAACCGGTATGACATTATTATAAGAAAGATATTTCATAACTATCGACATTTTCTTCTATGACGACTGCCGATCGGAACAAAAGATGGAAATGGTGGATTCCGTTTCTTGTTCGTGGACGGGACGGGCGCCGCGTGCGTCGGCCAATAGTTCCGACTGTTTCATTTAATACTACATAGACTAACCAATAGGAGGGGGCTTTAGCGGTTTCGGCCTTCACATCTGCATTTCGGTTGTTTAATGCCTTGCATTGACTCGCTTTTCCATTTAGATTTCGACTCAATTGCCGACTTTAAACGTTTTCATTTCTATCTTCGCCTCTTGTCAATTCTTTCTTACGTTCGCCTATAACATCTATCGGTTCCTTCCGATTGGGGACAATTCGACAAATTTCTCCATCTTTTGTTTGCAAAAATAATTATTCAATTTAAATTTCTTTAATAAATTACTTTAAGGAATAAAACACGTTTCAAATCAATATTATTCCTATTTTCTCGGGTATTTTTCCATCGACGCCGATTATTGTCATTGTAATCAATTGATAATTAATCTATTTCACATGTGATATTTACAAATAAGACTCAATTTCAAAATACAAAATGACATGTCACATTATTATTGTTTATATATTATATTTAAAATGTTTTAATTAAATATTCATTTAAAAAAATAAAATCATATTTTATACAAAATTAAAAAAGTAAATAAATAAATAATTGATTTAAATTTTTATTTTAAATGTTTTTTTTTTTTTTTAAATTGCTAATTGTGATTTGTTAAATGATTAAAAATATTTGAAATTTTGATATTTAAATTATATTTTTACATTTTTTTTTCTTTTTTTTTAATAAAAATTAATTCAAAATAAATAAATAAAATTTCTTAATCGGGAAAAATTATTGGTATTGAGTATTTTATCTTTATATTAGGAACTATTTGTTAAAAAATTAAGTTAGAAAAAATAAACAGTAAATATTTTGGAGGATTTTTTAAAATTTTATGCCATTTGTAATGACGTGACTTCTCTAAAATAATTTTCTCGCCTCTTTATATAAATGAATAATATAATTAATATTTTAGATTTATACAAAAATAAAAATGGTTAAGAAAAAATGTAAATATTTATAATTTATATTTAAATTTTTATAATATGTACTGTACATATTATTTTTAATCAAAATTAAATGATTATGAAGATGGTGATCTTATAGGATATCCTAACTTTTTGGTAATGATAAAATCTAAGTTTTATTCCAACTATAAAATTTTATTGAGTTACTGTAAAGCATAAAAACAGAATAATTTTGTTTATGATTTTAACTTTATAAAACATATAAATTACTAAAACGTATTAAAAAAAGACGGGAATATAATTATTTTCGACATTCTAATCGAAGATTACCGTTATTCCGAATAATTTAAAAATCTGAATGGCGATTCTTGCAAAATTTATAAAATTGAAAATATTTTCGAAATCTAATTTGTTGTGATTAATTATTTTAAAAATTTATTAGTTATTTTGATAAAAAGCATTGAAATTGGATTATCATCTTTTTATTAAACTTCATATTAATCATTTTTAATTTGCATATAAATGATCATCTTTATGAATTATAATCATTATAAATGATAGGTACAAATATTAAACTGATAAATAAATATATTTATCAAAGAATTTAAAATAAAAATTTTGATCAAAATACTTTAAAAGTTTACCTCAGAATTTTTATAATGCTTGTAGACTTAAATTTATTAAATATGTATCACTATAAGAATTTTATATATTTTTTTATTTTTATTATGATAAAAGAAATGTAAAAAGATAAGAATGATAAAACTGAAAGTGTGAATCTATTTTTCTCCTTCCAATTATCTTAAATGTTTTATCTATTATAAAAAAATCAAAACCTATAATTATATCATTTTTGAATAAATACCCTAATATTTTAGATTAATTTAAAAATTTCATATCTTAAGATAATTTAAATTTAAAAAATTTATTATTGTTAAGATTTCATTTTGAAGTAATATTATAAACAATTTTTTAAATACAGTATATTTACTGTGTCCTTTCTGTCTGAATAATTATAGAATTTGTATGTAGAAAATCATCATTTGAATTGTTTGATAATATGATGGAAATTAATTGCAAAAGTTTTAAATTTTCATTCTTGTGCATAAACTGTTCTTACAGAAAACTTAAAAACTAAATAAAAGGAATATAATTTTTTAATGTAATAGTTATTACACAACTTTTTATAACCAAAATTTTAGATTTATGATGTATTATCTTGTTTTTAAATTGAACTGCTGTTGCTCATTTATATTTCTTTATGCATGAATTTATACTGCTTTTATACAATGCTAATAAAAGAATAGTCTTTTTGAATATGTAAATGTTTTCAAAATGGCAGTTTGTTTGTTATCTAATCATGACTTCTTGTTGACCTTGAAAAATTAAAGGTGGTTCAATCTTAACTGTTTTTTAGAAAAAGAAATTATTTCAAAAGCTAAGAGATTGCCAAATAGTTATAACATTAAAATATCTGCTAAATTGGTCATTGTATTAAAGCAATATTTTACTCCCAAATCTGTCAGTATAGAACATTTATTATTCTGTTAGTTAAATATCAGTGTGACCTGATTTAAGAGTTTTATCCTTAAAATTATGTGAATAGCCTGACCAATATCCGAATCCATTTTTAAGTTCTATTTTTGTTCTGTATTAAAAACTACAGTCGGTCATTAATTTGTCATGATTATATTCTACTGTGTTATGTTCATGTGTTTTGCATTCCCTAATGACAGTTTTGAGATATACTGGCTTCATGTATATTCTCAATTTATGTGAAGAATAATATTTGCAATGAAAATATCAAAAATTGCTAGTTAAAGTATTATAAGTTACAATACTAAATGAATAATTACTAAATTACATAATTACAAACTAATGTAAATATGTTTTAATCTTTTTCTATTTTAGTGTGGTAGTTTTAATTTGTTGAATATTGTATAAATCTCACCAGTTTGTACTGTACATTTACCATACTTAGTGAAGTTTATATTTATTTGATATATTTGTTGTTAGGATATATATATATATAGATGATCTATGCCTTCAGGTAAAAATCATTGTTTATTAAAGTTTTATAAATAGAATTTGGTGTGCTAATGATTGCAGTCTTTTACTTAATAGTATTTTGTCTAATTTAATAATAATAAATTTTTTACATATTTCCATTTTTGATTTTAGAATTTTGCTCTATAAATATTTTATTTTTTTTGAAATAACTGAGTTTTACATATATAAATGTACTATGTTAAAATATCAAAAGTAGTTAGACATTTATTCTGTTTTGTTTTTTATTGTATATTAATATGTAGGTGGTTTGAATTTTTGCATATATAATGTATTTACAAAAAGTCGTCATATACTTGTTAAACTGTGTTTTTCATAATAGTTGCAATGTTTTATTGATATTTATATATATTATTCAAATAACTAATACTTTTTGAAAACACTTTAAAAGTTTTTAATTATTCAAAATATTCTGAAAAGATTTTAAACTTAAAATTTTTGATAATTGCATATTACAGTTGCTTTACACTTGTTTTTCAGTTCAAATAATATAACTGATAATGAAGTCTTTAGATAGATGAGTTATATAATATCTTTTTAAATAAAATTTAGATAAAAATCAATAAAGATTTAACTTGACATCAAATTTTACTTTTTTTTTATTTTTCTTTTTCTAGTAAAAATTTGTGTGATTCAAAGTTTATAATATATTGAAAAAAATTATCATAAACATTTAATCTCATTTCATTTTTTAAAAAATAATTATAATAAGATAATGTAAACATATCCTGATTTATAAGAAGAAAGATTATTTTATATATTATGGATTATAATATTGAAACACATCTCTCAAATTAGTTTAAATGTGATTTTAAAATAGATTACTTTTAGTTTGGTTTGTGTTTGAAGTTTGAATAACCCTAAATTTGGAAGAATAAGCTTGACTGTAGAATTTACAGTAAGATAATTTGTTTTATTTCTTAGGTAAGATTCAGTTTTTTCAGGTTTTACATAATTCCTCAAGAGACAACTATATATAAATAAGAATTTAATTACATAATAATTTGAGCATATTTTTTTTTATTATCTGAAAATTTTAATGTGATGTGTACATATGATAATAAGAATGACACAATGAATGAAAATATGTATTATATATTTGTTTATGAATGAATATATTACGTTAATAATAAACAATACTATGTTCATTCATAACATAATGAAATGATGCAGAGAATCGAAAGTTATAATGAGGGTATAAATTGTAATAATTGTTTGATTAACATAGAATGTTATTTCAAATATATTTTTAATTTTAAGATAAATTTAATTTTTGAAAAGAAGCACTAAAACAACATTTCTCAATGTCTTGTCCATTAAAAAAAATATACTATAAAATAGTGGCAGTGTTTTAAAGTATGATGCTGTTTTATGTTCAGAGGATATTCAGAAACATTATTAAGTATTTTGTCTTCTATAAATGTATTTATTAAAAAAGTTTGTTCTGAAGTTTAGTACTAAATATTTTTCTCATTTTAAAAAATGAGAATAATATATACCTTATTTGAAATATATATTTCTTACAACATTTTAGATTATCTAACAAAAATAATTTATATATCATTATATAATACACAAGTAAGAACTAATTGAGTATGACCATTAGTATATAATGTTTGCAATATCTTTAATGTCTATATTATTAGAAATATTTGATTTATTAATAATAAATCTTGTTAATTAATTGCTGTTTGCTTTTTATAAAAGATATTTTAGTATTTAAGGATTTTTCCTGTTTAGTTTAGTTTTTATTAGTAAATAATAATTTAGTAAACGTAGCCTTTACAGATTTAATTTTAACACTTTTTTGTTTTTTGTTTTTTTTTTTAAAGACCAAATTTACCATAAATGAAATTATATTTATATAATCTGAATAATAATAACAATATATATGTGAAATAAGGAGAGTCTTTAAATTAAGAAAAGTTATATGAATATAAGTTCAAATTTAGAAAAAAGTAGAATGTAGATCAATTTGTTAAATCTTTATGATTTTGTAAGTTTTTAAATGATGTATTTTATAATTATTTAAAACTTTTACTTTTTGTAAATTTACAGGAATTTTAAAATTTATATAAGTTTTTTCAATTTTTTAAAATCTATCATTAATGTTTAAATTTAAAAATGTTTTATAACATTGTTCTGAAATTAGTGCTAATACTGATTTTTAATGTAAAGATGTTTTTCAACATTATAGTTCTGGCATGGAATAAATACAATCACTGAGCTATAAGAATAATAACGCTAAACAATGAATTTAGTCCAAAATTCTTGTTTAAATTGTAAAAGTAAATGATGAATCACTGTAATATTAAATGATTGATTAATATATGATAATTCTAAATAGATGAAAACAGTGAAAGTGTTTTCTTGCTTTTAACGAAGTCTGGAAAGTTTTTGTTTATTGCATAAAATTTCACTCAATTAGGTTAGGTGAATCTCAAAGGAGAAATGTGATGACTAATAGAATGAAATTGTAAATTTAAAGAATTTTGACCTATTCTTTTAAAATTACTTGTAGTCTAAAGAGACTGATATGCTGTTATTTCCATAAAAACTAAAATAACATATTGGTAGCTAATATATGTACTTTAGAATAAGTTGTTTTGTTTTATATAGACTATACACAAATTTTTTAAATGTTTTTTTGGATACCAAAAGTTACATAAAGAAATACTTTAGTTTTGTTGTAGCATTAATGCTATAAAAACTAATATTATTCAATTTCATGCTAATATTTTATAATATGATGTAATATAATATAACAGAATTTAGTTGACAAAAAAAGTTAAAAAGAAAAAAGAGATTGAATATAAAAGTAGATGTAACTCCATTTGTTTCTTCTAGAGTAAATTTCTTGCATCCTATTCTAGAGTAAATTTCTTGCATCCATTCCTTGCGTTTGCTATTTATCTTAATCCCAAGAAGAGGAAGAAAAAAATTATTAGAAATAGGGAAAAAATCTATAATTAATAATTATTAAATGCACTGATACTTTTTCAGGTAATAGTCATTAGTTTCTACAAAAATTTTATAAATTCGAAAGATGTTAAATTATTAAAAATTTATAGGTTATAGATGTTGGTGGTAGTTTCAAAAAATTTTTTTGCAGAGAATGTTTTACAGGCTGAGATACCTGAAAGCAATATTTTATTTATTAATTACTTTTTCTAAAAAATTTTTTTTCACAATAACATTTTAACAGCTACATAGTAAAATGATATGTTTAGAGATTTAATACACTTGTTGCATAATATTAAAATTAACATTCATCAGATTATATCATCTGTAATATTTTTATTATATACTAACATTTTTTAACAGAAAATTATTATTGTTTTTATTTTTAAAATAAATTATTTGAATGTAAATGTTCTTAATTCAAAAAAATTACATATATATATATAAAACTAGTATAATAATGTTATATTTGCATTATAAATATTGAATTATGAACAGAATTATTTAAACAAATTTGGTAATTTTTTAGAGATCTTGTTAGCTATGGTTTGAAGAATAGAATGTTAGAATGTATTATTTAAAACTTACTTTACGTTTGCTAAACTTTGTATTTATCTGCAAATTAATTATGGATAAACTATAACAATTTAAGTAATTAGTTTTTGTCTCAGCAATTAAATTGATTTATAAATAAATTGTGAAAAAATCCTCTATTTTATTTGTTTGAAAACTCATATATACTACTATCATATTTCTGAATGACATTTTGTTCTGAACAAAAAATTGTTTAGTTTTATAACTGCTAGGCATTTGTTTATATTTATTATTTTTAACTGATCTGATAATGTAAAATGAATTAAAATATTTTAAAATATGAATTCAAAATGCAATTATTTAGCTGAATGAAAAATTTGTTAAGTGATAGATAAATTTTTGATTTAAAGTATTTTTATTTGATTTTAAATGTTAATTTCTTAATTTTATTAGTTTAAAATTACATTGAGGAAAAATAATATGTAAATTAATTTTCATTTGTAACAGTTGCCTACAGGCTTCATTTTACTTAGTCTTGATAGATAACTAGCCAGCATCAATGTTATTTGATAACTATGACAGTTTCATTAACATTATTGATATGTGATTTGCTACAGTCTGTTTTTGTGCTCAGTAGCAGTAGTGTAAAATGTATGTGTTTTGTAACAAAAAGTTTCAGAATATTTAATGAAAATGCTTTAAAAAGCATTTTGATTAAATATTCTGAAACTTTGTTATCTGCAAATTCTTTAAACCTGTTTTTATATTGATCATTGATACTTTAATAAAATATAAAGTATTGTGAGTGACATATCAGTGACAGACAGATCTTAACTGACTTGTCTAGGCATATTATTGACAGGATTCAGTTATTGTGAATGAAATCTTTATATAAATGTTGTTTAACTATATTCTTTGTTATTTGATTAAGAATTCAAAATTCTTTATTAAGCCACATACTTATAAATTTTCTCCAGCCTGTGACTTAAAAGTACAATTTATCTTCTGAACTGAAAAAATTACCATAAAAGTAACCTGACTTATTTATCTAAATATTACAAGGCATTGATCAAAGTAACAATGGATTTAGCTAGAGAAAGAGTATATAATTTGATTACCAAGATTAGAAATTAAATAAAACAAATTCGTTTAGATTCAGTTTTTTAAACAAGGTATTTTATTCCAATTCCAGTTTATTTAAAAGTAAAAATAATCATAATTTATAACTAAGGGATATACTGAAATAAGATATTTTTGTATAATTTTAAACAGTTTTCTTTACTGTTTTTTATATGTAAAATAATTATTTACATATGTATGCAAAAGTAGCTACTTAATGTAATTTTTTTAATAAAAACTTTACTGAGAATAAATTTGAACAGTGCCAATTTATAAGAAAAAATGTATAATCAAATATTAAATATTTATAAAACTGTGGTTTAGTTAAAGTATGAAAATTGAATAGATATAATTGAAGATATATAATTATTCAAAATCATTTTGAAGTAAATAATTATTAAGATATTTTACCAGTTTGTTTTTTGTTGTTATAAAAATTCAGTATAACAAATATGAATGTCTGATTTGTTAGTAACTTCAGTTTAAAGAATTTGCTTATTGCTGTTGTTTATCTGTTTATAAAAAAAACCAATAAATTGTAAATCTATGCAATTGTTGTTATAGTATTTTTATATTAGAATATGTTTAGATAAGAAGTATGCAAAACTTGACAATAAAAAAAAACATTATTTTTTATTTAATTAATGTAGTTCATATTTTATAATTTATTATGTTACAATGAAGTTTGCCAATCAGCAAAGGACATTTTAAATATATTTGCAAGTAATTTCTTTATTCTAGATAAATTAGTTTCATACGGATTATTCTAATTAGAACTAGAAAAATGAAAATGAATTGTTAAAACTTGTTTATAGCTTGCATATGTTCAAATTTAAAATATAAGTATCAACAATTGTTGGTTAAGTTTTACTAATAGTAAATATTTATTACTATCTTATTCAAATATACAAAACAAACTTTTATCTCAATGTAGATTAATTACAATAATAGTATATGTAAAAGAAAACAATGTAATTTTTTTTTAAAATATGTATAAAACTTGTTTTGTGTGAGTGCACTCTTACTAATCCCAAATTCCACTTTATTGAAACTGTTCTGTTCGTTTTGCTGCTAAATGTTCTAGCCAAAACAAAGAAATTCAGATTATTTTAAGCATGTCTTGCACTATATGTATATATGACATGTTTATGAATTTAATAATATACATATTATTTTAAAGACTTTTTTTATTACCCTGCTAATTTAAATTTCTCATTAATATACATAATTTGTGTATATGAGGGTGAGTCAAATGAAAACCTTACAATACACTAAGAAAAATGATAAATTCTGTTTTTTCAAGTCTTTTAGCACTTATATACCATATAAGTGCTAAAAGACCATTACAAGTCCATTATACCATTACAAGTCTTTTAGCACTTATATTGAATGCAAAGTGTATAGATGTCATCTCTAAAAAAAGCTTTTGGCTGTATACACAACCATTCATATTCTACCTGTTTCATCTCTCTCATCTAATGCGAGTCTTTCTGTCCATCTTCTCTTTCAGTGGACCAAAGATGTAGAAATTACTGGGGGGGGGGACAAGATCTGATAAGTATGGTGAATATGAAAGATACGTAAAGTGCGGGTCTTGATGGTTGCAACTGTTTCTTGGGAGTATGGAGACCATAATCTGTATTTAGAAATATGTCATTTGAATTTGATATTGGGTTAAAAATGATGGTTTCTAAGATGATGTAAATATATGGTATTGGTGACAGTGTTCTCCCTTGGATGTGTAGTGTTTATGTACATTCTGTCAAATACCAGGAATTGTCCATTTCAAAAGCTTGTGTAAAAGATATGAAAACCAACTTTTTGCTGTAAGTTGGTTCTAGTGTACTTAATTGTCACATGAATTTGTAGTGCCATCTGTCAACCAGTTTATTTATAATTGTTGGTTTCATCATTGAATGTGAAGTATTTGCTGTGATTTTAAAATGGACAAAAATATCAAAGAGTTTGTCTAAAATTCTGTGTTGCCAATGAAATTTCCTGTTATGAGTCATTGAAAATGTTTCAGAAGGCCTAGGGCATGGGTGTCCAACCTTTTTGTTCCTCTGGGCCACAAGTATATATAATATATTTGCGACCTAATCCTTAAATATACTTGTATATTTAAGGATTAACATGTCTAGATTATAGTAATAAGTATTAAAATTTTATTACCAAAAAGGATATTTTAAAAAAATACTTCTACAGACACTTTCAATTTTTACTTAGAAATAGATAAATTCATTTATTATAAAGGAGACAAACAAAAATTTATTTGAAAAACACAAATATTTATTTTATCTGGGTATCTAATTAATAAAAAAAAAACAACGAAACACCATTTTAAAGTGCATTTTTATTCGACTAATATATTTATAAATAATATGTAGCCCAGAAAGTAATCAATGCGCCAAATGATAATTTTTATGCCAAACTAAAAAAGTGTAGCCGAATCTTGCAATGCTGGAAGGAATACTAAATATTGTTGGAGTTTGAACTCAAAGGATTATAGACCCAAATTTGAGAAAAGAAGAGAAAGGCCTGTAGTAAGGAAGGTTGGAAAATTAAGGGTCAATATTTGCATAACAGAAGGTCTATTTAACCTTTCTCGCTACTTTTTATCTTTTGGTCTTTCTCTTCTTTTCTCAAATTTGGGTCTATAATCCTTTGAGTCACAATTCTAGCTTTATATAGTATTCCTTCGTCATTCACACATTTCCAAGTACAGTACTGTATTTGAAAATATTTCCTTTTCACTCAAAAATAAAATATGTATAAAAGTTTACGGC
Source organism: Centruroides sculpturatus (assembly GCF_000671375.1). Classification (NCBI taxonomy): domain Eukaryota; kingdom Metazoa; phylum Arthropoda; class Arachnida; order Scorpiones; family Buthidae; genus Centruroides; species Centruroides sculpturatus. Next base: position 378,895 of record NW_019384554.1, read on the forward strand.
TTTGTGAAACTTCTTTTTTGAGTTTATGCCATTGAAATAAAAAAATAAATAAAATAAAACAATTTGTCGGTTTTGTTTACACGTTTATTGGGCTGCATTGGAACTTGCCTTGGGCCGCATGCAGCCCTCGGGCTGCGGGTTGGACACCCCTAGCCTAGGGTAAGTCAGCTTTACACAAAACACGTGCATGAGAGTGGTACAAAGCATTTAAAGATGGCTGAGAAGTGGTGGAAGACTTTCCTGGTCAACCTTCAACATCTTCAACTGACAAAAACATCGACAAAGTGAAGGAAGTGGTAATGGAAAATCATCATTTAAACTTGAGAGAAATGACACAGAATCTGAACATGTCTCATGAATCTGTTCACACCATTTTAGTTGATGCTGCAACACGTTGTGCCCAAAATGTGACGTGTTCCAAAGGAGCTGAATTTTCTTCAAAAAGAACACCAAAAAGAGGTTGAAGACGTGCTTGAATGAGTCAATTTGGACACTATTTATGAAACACATCATAACAGGTGATGAGATGTGGGTTTGAGTTTGACATGCAAACCAGTCAACAAGCTTTGGAATGGCACTTTGATGTGGTTTTTTCATTTTGGCTTATTCTCAGTCACTCAAAAATCAAAGTCATGTTGACTGTTTTCTTTGACTGTCATGGTGTTATCCACTTGAAATTTCTTCCAGAGGGACAAACAGTTAACAAACAATATTACCTGGACGTTATAAGGCGTTTGCGAGAGAATGTTTGCTGTAAAAGACCAGATTTGTGGAAGAACAATTCTTGGATGTTGCGCCATGATAATGTACCGTAACACACATTGAACAAGAATCATATTCACCAGATATGGCCCCATGTGACTTTTCCTCTTCCCCAAACTCAAATTACCACTTCATGGAAGATATTTTGAGTCAATTTGAAGAAATAAAACAAAAGCAGAGTGAGTTGCATGCGATATCAGAAAGTGCTTATAAGAAGTGTTTTGATGACTGGATTATTCTATGGCAGAAGTATATTGCATCAAACAGAGCCTATTTTTGAAGGCAACAAAATAAATTTGAACAATAAACCAGTATTTCGAATTTTTAACAATTTCCAGTATTTATTTGATAGTGTATGTTTCCTTTATCAAAAAGAGTTACCATAACCTTCTCTACAGATGACTTCATGTGAAATTGCTTTGATTTTGGTGAGAAAGAATGATACCATTCTTTGCTTATGTATCACAATATTGAATGTTCATTTGCTAATGAATTTTGATAGGTTTTTGCCCCTTCATTGCCCCCAAAAAAAATGTATAACAGAATGCTGTTACTCTTTTGTGAATGTATATAGTGCAGTGACTACGTTTATATTGCTATCATGAGACAGTGGCAAAACTACAATAGTGGTTTGAAACCAGAGTCTGGAGCCAACGGGCCCAAATTTTTCAAGCAAAAAGCCTACTATGTATGACCCATGATCATCAAAACAATTTTTGATCATGAGATTGGTGATTTTTTTTTTTTTCAATCAAAGACTAAAGGTTTTTTCTCCCAAGATACTTTATTGTGGGAATAGGGTTGGGGACAGGAGAGATCTGCATTGGAATTTTAAAGTAACATTGTTTCATCTCTGCTATAGGTTCATGTAACTCATCTGCATTATGTTGCAACCTGCAGGACTTTCCTTAAGTTATTGGATGCTGCCAACATACAGGACAATGGTACAGTATTTACAATTCTTATCACACTTTTAAGGTTTTTATTTGACTTGCTTTCATATTTCTTTACAAAAGCTTAGGATGACATCACCATTGATTATTAATATAATCAATAAAAAGGAACAGGAAACTTTTATCTTTAGATGTAAAGTTCTTTAATTAATACACAAAATATAAAAGTGATAAATGCTGGCAAATACTTTTGATAAATTTACACAAACTTGTCTTTTGATCTTATTATCTTTGGGTATTCAAACTAAACAAATTGGAAATTCAAAAAATGGTTGTTTTAAACAATCTTACATGGTATGGAAATAATAAAATGTCTTTAAATTCAAAAGAAATAAAAATTAGAAGAATTACATTGCAGCAAAAATCTTACATTGCTGCTGCTGCATTTTGAAATATATATGCTTTCTTAATGTTTTAAATAACTACAATGATAAATCAATTAACTAATTTTAAATTTTATTTTTAACAACCTTTATGATTGCTGAGAAATATTTATTCAATGATACACAAATATTTACAGCTTAATTTATAGCCATCTTCAGGTGGGGCTGCTTGGAACACTGATTACCAAATGTTCCAAAATAGAACATATCCATCTTTGAGAGGAAAATGTTTTGTATTATTAAATAAGTATTTCTCAGTAATATAAGGTGGTTAAATCAATTAACTAACTATTTCTATCTGCTGGATTTGTTTTTTGGTAGTTAAAATTTAAAACATGAAAATTCACATTACAGCTTTATATAGAGAAATCTAATATTGTGAGTGGCAATCCTGTTGCATTTGATTGCTGTATATTGTTTGCTTTGATTGTCTGGAGACAATAAGGTAAATTTATCAGATGTACTAAGCAGTGTTTATTATTTTTGTATTTTGTAATTAAAGGATTTAACATGAAGAGTCCCCCTTTTTTTTATTTATATATATATATATATATATTTTCTAATATGTGTAATTATTTGTTATCTTTAAAAATAAATACAGGTATACCTCGCCTTACGTCGTTAATTGGTTCCAGGAGAACGACGTAAGTCGAATTTACTTGTCTCCGAATCTACTTATCACTAGGCTAAACCGTAAATTACCATTCCTGGTTCTGTATTTTATTTATTAATGCATTTTTAATAATATATGGTTAATAAAAATCTATTTTAAGCTTACAAACAAATAAATTTTAGTTTTTAATATAGTACA
>NW_019384554.1:387652-393840 GCF_000671375.1 Centruroides sculpturatus
TTTAGATTGCTTGCTTCTAGTTAAAAGGTCTTTATAAATTTCCTTATATGGTGCTAAGTACTTATGAAGAATAAAGCAAGTATGGAATAAGGGAAAAACATTCGGCAACATCAGAAGCAGAAGCGTCTCAATCTGGCAACATTGAAACAAGTTTTGAGAAGGACCACGTGTATTGACAGAAGGCGAGAAGAGAAAATTTACATACTTAAGTACTAATAGTTCACAAAAATTATTATTTTCATGAACTATTAGTACTTAAGTATGTAAAAATTTATTACATTTCCTGTTGTATGAGGGTTTTACTTAATTCTCGAACAGTGTCAGAGTAAATTCGTGCTATAAAAGTACCGTGTTATACGGGGGATGGTACCAATTCTCGAATCGTGTTAGAGTGAATCCGTGCTATAAAAGTACCGTGTTATACGGGGGATGGTACCAATTCTCGAACCGTGTTAGAGTAAATCTGTGCTATAGAAGTGCCGTGTTATACGGGAGTTACCTGTATATAAAATAAATCATTACTAATTAGTTTATAGTTTGGTTTCTTAAATTAATTTGTTTTTGGAACCTTGAAGTTCATACAAATATTTTAGTTTCAGCTTAAAAGCTTCATATTTATGAAGATGTTTTTAGACAAGAATGAAAATATTTTTTTTCAGTAAAATTTGTATATTTAAACTAAGCATGTTTAGTATTTGACATTATCATGCCAGAAACTTGAAGTCATTTGTTATTTTCTAAAAAGGGACCAGTATGGCAGCCCTGACTTAAAGAAATTTTACAAAAGTTGTCCCTTATTAATGATTTGTTTAAAAAATTCCATTGTCTTCAACCAAACGAGGCTAAAAGCAAAACAGATATATGAAGTCTGAATGATTTCAAATATAAATATGTAGACGATTATATTGGATGAATGGTCATTATTCCCCATTGAAAAGGAAGTCCTTTCAAATATACATGCAGTAAGAATTGATCACTATTGGGCTCAATTTATGAACCTAAAAGCAGATGTTGGTAACTTGAAATATGAAAATATTTCAAAAATTATGAAGGCTGCTGTATCATTGCCACTAAGTCATTATGATGTTGAATGAGGTTTTTCAGTTTCTGCATCAAATAAAGCTCTCAAGTTAATATACATCAAATTCTGTAATAAACAAGAGTTCTTTAAAGATTTAGAAAAATAAACTGGAGTTAGTTAAACTAAAGAACTACTTTTAATAACTCAAGCTGTTAAATACAAGGAATATTTTGATGCTAAAAGAAACAAGAAGTGGAATTAAGAAGAAGAAAGATGTAGCAAATTAATTACTATGGAAATAAATTATGGAAAATATATTTTATTATTTTAAATATCAAATTAAACTAATTAAAAAATAGTTTTTTTTTAAAATTNGAAAGGTTTTCTACAAGACTTTTTAGTATCAAAATAAATTAATATTATAATAGTTGACAGAATTTAATTTTATGATTTCAAATTTAATAAATTTCAATCATTAAAAAAACAATCAAAGAATTTGAGCATCCATAAGAACAACACATAATGCATAAACAATTAGAATTGTTTTTGTGCTCAACAATTATAAAGCTAATAATTGACCAATTATTTAAAAGCATGTCCACTTTTCATTCTTACTTCCTCAAATTAATTAAGTAAATCTTTACATAACAGAAACAAAAATAAATGGAATAAAATTAACATATCACTATCATGAATGAAGAAAAAACAGTCAGACAATTTTAACCCTAGAGAAAATTTCTTACTAATATGAGTCAGTATTCCTATAACAGCCAACAATAATTGTTTACAAGTAGGAGTCTATACAATATTCTTTTGATTTGTTTTTTGAAGACTGTGAGTTATCTCATTGATAATGACTCCTTTTAAAAATCAGCTAAATTGCATTCATTTGGATCAGCTAATTGTGGCAGAAATTTATTACAAAGACCTAAATACTAATCTATTATTATAATCATAATCTGAAAAATGAAAGTTAACATAGCAGACCATAAGTTAGAACAGCGATTCCCAACCTGTGGTACGCGTACCCCTAGGGGTACGCGATAGGTTGTTTAGGGGTACAGAAAAAAGTTAGTTATTATGGCAGAAAAAATAATATATTATGTATCACAAACTAATAGTATCAAAAAATTATTAGGTAAAATATGTTCCTTGCAGTAATCACAATTTTATTATACATTTTTTCATTTACTTTTTTTTTTTCTTTAATTTAAAGTTACAATATGTAAAATTAACAATACGGGTACTCACTAAATTTCTTAAATGAGGGGTACAATTTAGAGATATGACATGTCACGGGGTACAATCTAGAGATATGACATGTCACGGGGTACGCTAATGAAAAAAGGTTGGGAACCACTGAGTTAGAAGAATAAATATTATCATGACCTTTCATAAAAATAGATTATATGATTGCCAATGAATATAAAAGTCAACATATTTTTAATTTGAAATACTTACATTCAATTTGCTTCACTTATATTTATGCCAAGAAAAATTTTAAGGAAAAGTGAATTCAGAAGAATTGAGGCTGATCTGAATTCAATTCTGATAAGATGCAAATTGTTAAATGAGATAATTTTATAATTTTCATTTTATAATTTTTATTTTGTAGAAAATGATTACTGCCCAATGAAATTCACTTCATTTTAAATGTAATTTATCTCTTCAGATTAAGTATAAAAAGTACAGTACATAATTCTTTTTACCATACAATTCAATTATTATAAATACAGGAAAAACTATGTGAACTTCTACAGATAAACATTTCTTTTATCAATATGACCACTAGAAATATTCTTGCTTTATTCTTTTTTATTTAAGGAAGTTAATTAATATAATACAAACTGATAAAAACTTTACATTTACCAAATGAAAACTTAGAAGCATTGACCTAATTATAATTACTAGGGGCTGAATTCAATGAGATTTTTCTGTGGTCTTTTTTTAATTAACATCTCAATTTTTTTTTTGTATAATAAAGAATTGGATACATAAAGACTAAGCAATAAAACTTCTTACTTATAGTAGTAAATATTATTTAGGATAACTTCAAACAACAAAAAATGAAGTTTTATTAAATGATAATTTTAGTGCAAATGTATATGCATACATGTAAATACAGTGTATTAAATAAGTCATAAGTATACAGAAGAAAATTATATTTATTTTGCTTTTCTTCTGTGTATGAATTTACTATTTTTCAAAATGTTTGTTAAGGAAACTCTTCCAGTTTCCTAAAAAGTTTATTCTATTTTTTCCAAGTTTAAATATTTTTAATTTTAAAATTTACAATATTAATATATTGAAGCAAAAAAGATTTATACTGGATATAAGGAAGAAAATGTACTGTCTTTTGGTTTACATTGAATATCAACAAGTAAAAAAAAGTCAAGTAAATAAATTTAATGTCGAAAGAAGTACATTTTCTTCCTTATACTGTACTATATTTGGTGTTGAGTATATAAATTTTTATGTTGGATCTATTCTTTGCTTAGAAACCTTTCAATTAGAAATAACTTAACACTAACTTTTTAAGCAAATGTATTGTGTAGTGACTACTAGCAATTGTTTTGTATAAGTTCTCTTTCTGAAAATTTATAAAAATTTTTATAAATATTAATATTTTGAGAAAGAGTACTTACATGAAACTGATCTTACAAATGTTAGAAAATTTTATAATTCACTTTGGCCACGTTTTCATCAGTTTAGATTGCTGTCTGACGTCCAGCACACTTGTTTATCTTTGTCTCCCCGGCCATTTTTGAATTTTTTATGCCACTCAAAAACATGCATTCTGGACATGGCTTCATCCTTGTAAGCTTCACAGTTCATATCAAAAGTCTCCATAGTGGATTTGTTAAAGTTAATGCAAAATTTGATGGCAAAATGCTGCTCGATGGTTTTCTGCATCTTGATGTGAACACTAAACACACTTTCAGTTTGGGTGCGATCTACACAGTCTAAAGGTTCAGAGACAACTGAGCTGGGTCTTGTAACTTACATGACATCCCCACCACCGATCCTGCCCATAGAGATTGCCCTCCATCCCTTCCCATTGGCAGGAAAAAAATCAGTTCCGATACTTTTTGGACAAACCCTGTATATTACTGTTTAATATAGTGATATATGCTGCTTGTAGCTATTTATCAAGAAATTTTATAGAAGAACAATTATTGTTAGCAGAATGCTATTTTATGGGATATCAAAACAAATGAGCACAATCATTCTATACATATTTATGCTCTTTGTGTTTAAACATCAGCTTTGATATCGATCAAATGACACCTGTCCCACACAATTACTGACATTTTAAACTTTAACGAAAAATCTTATAAAATTGACAGCATAAATTGTTCATGTAAAGCTGGACAGACAATTGGGGAATCTTTTTGCCAGTTCTTAACAGCCATATCCACTTTTTCTGTCAGTTACATTTATGAGCTTCTCTGAATTCTGATTTCTGAATAATCTTCTGTTTTTCATGTGGGAATAGATTAAAACTTATATCAGACTCCTGTGTGGATTTGGAATGCAACAGAAAGCTTTGCTTTTTCTATTGCTATTCATCTTTACTGCTTACAATACACAAGAATGATTCAAACAACCCAGATAAAATAATTTTGTTTTTAAACACCAGAGGGTGAGAGCATTTGGTGAAAAATGTGAATACTGTATAAGATGATGTAGTTTAGAGTGAGAAGTAAGGAGTTTAGCTAAAATTCTACCTCTTCAAATTGTCTAGAGTTGGATGTCGCTTTCTATTCCAATGTTCATGGAAATATTTTTTTGAAATAAAATTATAAATATTGTTAGATATTGAGCATGGGGAAAGTCAAGTTCATGAGTTGCTAGTTTATCAGTCAAAGGGTAATTAGGAAAATTCTGGTTCTAACTCACCATCTCTTTCCAAGAGAGATGATGAATTTGAATTAGATGGTATTCGAGATTTTGATTTTTTACAACGACATTTGAAACAGACACAAATGATAACATAATAACACAATTCAACCCATATATACAATAAATAAATGGTTTAGTTCAGAAAATGTACAACATAATTTCCTTGATTAAATTCCCTTGAGGTTTACAGTGTACAGTACAAATACAGTATAAATAAAAATCAACACCTTTAAACTTCCAGCAAATCGTTTTTAAAATATTAAAAAACGATTTGCTGGCAGACACGGGGCGTACCGATGGGTAGCCCCATGTCAGCTATACTCTGCGAATTAGTGTTGCGTAATCTTGAAAATGTTATACTCCCCTCATTCCAGGAAGACATATTGGCTTACGCAAGATATGTGGACGATATCTTTATTTTATGGAAAGATAATCACAGAGTTAATCAGTTTTTAGATCGGATCAACGACAACCCGTATGGGTTAACTCTGGAACTGGAACAAGAAAATGGAAGCATTGTTAATTTTTTAGATTTAACTATATCTTGCAAAGATGGTGAAATCGGAACAGATATATACCGGAAACCTACTTATCTTCCTATCGTCATTCCTAGGAACTCCGCAGACCCTGAGCATATAAAAATGGCCGTTTTTCGTTCGTGGATAAGGAGGGCACACACGCATTGCACCAGCGTCTGCGACACTTACAAAGAATTAGAGTATATAAAAAACATGGCGATGCAGCAAGGATACCGTAGAGAAAGAATAGATGCCCTCATCGCGAATTGTCGGAAGCGACTCCCCTCTCAGGGAGGGAATCAACGCAAAGAGAGAATCGTACTCAATTACATACCGTTCCTTAAAGGAATGGTTAAGAAAGTTACCAGGGATAAGGATGTACGGATAGTTTACAAACGTAATCCCACCGTATACAGGCTCTTAAGGAACGATAAAGGCAATTACGAACACAGCGCAATGGCAGGAGTGTACTCTATACCATTAAAAGACCGTAGATTTAACACCAATCTAGTGTACATAGGGGCAACCTTAAGAAACTTAAAGAAAAGGATTGCTGAACATAAGCAATCAGTCAATAAAAACATAGACTCTACGGTGCTTGCGGCCTTTGCCAAGCAGCAGAATATCGAAGTCTTTTGGGATCGGGCGTCGATCATTAAAGCCACAAAATCCAGGCAGGCTGTGAAACATCTGGAAAAACTAGAAATTCACAAGGCGCAAATGCACACAAGCTGTATTAATCATAG
>NW_019384554.1:394507-441334 GCF_000671375.1 Centruroides sculpturatus
AAGTGATACATATTAATATAAATTAAACAATGTTTTCTTCGTCATCACTAAAAACACTATTAATTAACCGAGAGCGTTTTCTTTTTGGCAAGTTATCCTTATCCTCTGAGCATTTTTCTGCATTATCTTCAGATCCATGCTTTACCTTTTGCAAAATGTATGTAATTTTAGATTGCTTGCTTCTAGTTAAAAGGTCTTTATAAATTTCCTTATATGGTGCTAAGTACTTATGAAGAATAAAGCAAGTATGGAATAAGGGAAAAACATTCGGCAACATCAGAAGCAGAAGCGTCTCAATCTGGCAACATTGAAACAAGTTTTGAGAAGGACCACGTGTATTGACAGAAGGCGAGAAGAGAAAATTTACATACTTAAGTACTAATAGTTCACAAAAATTATTATTTTCATGAACTATTAGTACTTAAGTATGTAAAAATTTATTACATTTCCTGTTGTATGAGGGTTTTACTTAATTCTCGAACAGTGTCAGAGTAAATTCGTGCTATAAAAGTACCGTGTTATACGGGGGATGGTACCAATTCTCGAACCGTGTTAGAGTAAATCTGTGCTATAGAAGTGCCGTGTTATACGGGAGTTACCTGTATATAAAATAAATCATTACTAATTAGTTTATAGTTTGGTTTCTTAAATTAATTTGTTTTTGGAACCTTGAAGTTCATACAAATATTTTAGTTTCAGCTTAAAAGCTTCATATTTATGAAGATGTTTTTAGACAAGAATGAAAATATTTTTTTTCAGTAAAATTTGTATATTTAAACTAAGCATGTTTAGTATTTGACATTATCATGCCAGAAACTTGAAGTCATTTGTTATTTTCTAAAAAGAGACCAGTATGGCAGCCCTGACTTAAAGAAATTTTACAAAAGTTGTCCCTTATTAATGATTTGTTTAAAAAATTCCATTGTCTTCAACCAAACGAGGCTAAAAGCAAAACAGATATATGAAGTCTGAATGATTTCAAATATAAATATGTAGACGATTATATTGGATGAATGGTCATTATTCCCCATTGAAAAGGAAGTCCTTTCAAATATACATGCAGTAAGAATTGATCACTATTGGGCTCAATTTATGAACCTAAAAGCAGATGTTGGTAACTTGAAATATGAAAATATTTCAAAAATTATGAAGGCTGCTGTATCATTGCCACTAAGTCATTATGATGTTGAATGAGGTTTTTCAGTTTCTGCATCAAATAAAGCTCTCAAGTTAATATACATCAAATTCTGTAATAAACAAGAGTTCTTTAAAGATTTAGAAAAATAAACTGGAGTTAGTTAAACTAAAGAACTACTTTTAATAACTCAAGCTGTTAAATACAAGGAATATTTTGATGCTAAAAGAAACAAGAAGTGGAATTAAGAAGAAGAAAGATGTAGCAAATTAATTACTATGGAAATAAATTATGGAAAATATATTTTATTATTTTAAATATCAAATTAAACTAATTAAAAAATAGTTTTTTTTTAAAATTTGAATAAGTTTTTTTTAAAAACTTTTATAGTCACAGCGGCAACTCTCAGGAAGGTTTAAGTTTTTTCCCACTTTTCAAACTATCCTTTGAAGTTCTGAGTTACATATTTAATCAACATAATTGTAATATTCTATAAAATTTATTCTAATAACTTTTTCAGTTATTACATCTGTATAAAAATATTATATTTTAATTAATTAAAATGCCAATTTTATGTAAATTGCAAATTAATCATGGTATTTCTAATTTTCTGTAAAACATATCTAGCAAAACTAATTCAAAATATTTTTGTTTCTTCTCTTTTTTTTTTTATTATTATTATTTATCTTTTATTATTGTATATATTTTATAATCGTTATTTGTTGTCATTTAATAAACTTCACACAGAATTTCTTTTTTTAAATGACTATCTAAATATATTGATAATGCTAAAGATTGTCCAGTAGAAGTAGTATGTAAAACTAAAATTAAATTGCAATTAATGTAAGACACTTTTTTTCCTTTTTAAAATTGTTATAAAAATTGTACTTGCATCTATTCACCAAGGATTAGATAATCCTGCAGTGTTATGCACACTGTATAATCTTGTCTGTTGTCTTGGCTGGGTTAGGTTTGGTGCAATTAAATGGTAGATTATACGGTTGTGATATAATCTTATGTGATCTATAGTTTGACATTCTTTACAATTACAAGTTAGTCAGTTCTATACTGGTCTTCTGTGAGGAAGTGGCAGTAATTATACAGTATGTTCTAGAGGCCTGGGAAACAAAAAAATATCCTATAAATGTAGACCTTCAAACATTGTTTGTGCTAGAAGGGTTTAAAGTTCAGACTGACTGACTGTTGTTTTGCAGTATTGCTAAGAACTGTGGAAAAGACTTGGTCTCACTGACCTTTAGTTTTTATGCTGTACTAAAGTTCCAAGAAATGCAAGTGAACCTTAAGTTTTTGCAGAAGTGTAATGTTCTGAAAGTAAGAAAGTGAAGGGAAGCAAGATTGAGGCTATCCTGCACTGCTAAGCTGTACTGTAGAGCAGCATCATAAGGAGTAACTAGTTTGAACTTTGAACCCTTCTATAGCTGAAATAATGCATTTGAAGGGCTATATATATTTATAGGATATTTTTTGGAATCTCTAGGCCTCTATAAAGATATTGCCACTTCTTGGAACATTTTGTATATTCCATTTTTTTTTTTATGATTACTTTTTGACTTTTCAACTCTGCTCAAAGACAGTATAGAGTTTGCTAGGTAGACTGGTGTGTCATAACCAGACTGTAGTTATATTGTTCTATAGGTTGGATATGTGTGTCTGTTTTTGTTTTTTTCATTTGGTGGTTCACATCAGAGACTGAATCTTGTCTTCTCAGGTGATTGAGCAAATGCAGTTGAAGTTCTTATAAAGTTTCTCCTAGATTTAAGCCAATGTTTTGAAGCACTGTGATCATAGAGGGAATACTTAGCAAAATTTAGTTGTTTCGTCCATTTATTGCTTATGACCAATCTTTAGATGCTGACTGATATTAGTAATAATGTGTTGATATTCTATTGGTGCTGTCTTCAGGAAATTATTACAATGGCAGCTGTCTTTTAGGACTTTGTTAATGTGTTTGGAGCCAATTGATTCATATTAAACTTAATATGCAAATTCAGTAACAGAATAGCTTAATGCTAATGCAGTTCTTGTTGGGAACAGATATCTCACTTTGGCCCTGTCAGTTTGCAATGGATGTTGTTTCATATAAGGCAGTGTTTCTCAACAGGGGCGATATCACCCCCATGTGGGCATTTTTCCATGTTGAGGGGGTGATTAGTAACAGTTTATATTTTGGGGTGCAAAAAACAATTTTCTGGGTGATATAGTAAAACATTATATTGAGAATAATTGGATATTTTATTCATTATATTGTACAATAATTAAACAAATAACATTATACTAGTCACTAGTCTATTCAATGCAGTATGAATTTGGCATTAGCCTTGGCCCTTTGCATTGGAATTTTGAAGTGAAGGAGGCGATACTACGTAACGGTTTTATTCAAGGGGGCAATACTACGTTGAAGGGGGTGAAGATTCGTTAGAGGTTGAGAAACACTGATATAGGGTAAACATTTTTTAATTTTAAAGAATGGTAAATTTGTGATAGTTATCAGACATATTTCATAAATGGAAATGTTAACTATACTATTAAAGGGACCATACTCTCAAGATAACAGCATTGCTTTTTGTCATTATGAATATATTTCATCTTAGATTTCTAGGGGTACTGTATATTCTTATGTTGTGTATAGGTGGTTATTTTGTGATGTCATGGGTAAGTTTTTGATAATACGTTTCTAATTTTATCAGAAGATATTTTTAGTCTATATATTGGGCTGCAATTGAAAAATTTGTAGACCTATAAATTTCCAACGTTGTGCCTGTCTGTCCTTCCTTAATCTTGAGAATGGTATTAGATAGATGAAAGTCAAGACCAGATATGGTTAGCTTATGGGGAAGAAAGCCTGATTAACTATATAGGAACTTCTGTTTTGGGCCAAAAGTCACATTTATTTCAATTCAAAGATTTTTCCTGAAAGAAATTAGGTAGATGACTGGCATTACTCTACATTATACTTTACTGTTAGCAATAAAGGAGCAAGACATTACTAATTTGAAGTGGAGAATATATAATTTAAATTAAATAAATTAAAAATTGCAGCTTAGCATTGTGACAATGCCACAATAAAGAATGTTTTTACATTGACAATATTTTGATGGTATCTTGTAGTAATTTCGTGACATATTTTGTCATACCTCCTTTGGACCTAAAGAATATGAAAGAAAGACAGGATATTTAATGTCTCCAACATGTTCAACTAACATTATAAGTGACATATATTATTTTACTTCTCTAATCGATATATCATCACCAAATGATTGCCTTAAATAATCGGGCTATTACTCCGCTAATTTAATGATTTTAATACTAAGTAATTTGCTGCTAGAGGTAGACATTAGATGCCATTTAGTTGGCAATGTTTGATATACTTCTATTTAAATATGGTGTTGTTATTTATCTCCAATTCTTAATTTATTGAAATATCAAAGAATACATCACTTACCATTGACATTTTTTTGTAAATTTAAGATAAAACTGGTCTCCCATAACACTTCTACAAATCCAATGTTTTATTATTTACAATAGAAATTTTCTTGCTAACATTTATAAAATGACAGTTTACTCAAATGAACAAAATTTTTAAATTGAATATATTTCACGTTATCTGCAAGCAATATTTTCAAATCTCATCTTACATTACTTATTTGATGAAGAGGAATTTTAAAAGTATCACAAAATTACCACTATTATAGAATTATCTATGTTTACCCTAATAAGTTTTTGTTTAGTTTTCTGCACGTGTTCCTTAAATGAAAATGCCTTACCTGTCTACAGTTACTCTAAGATAAACAGGTTTATTTGTATGTTGTAGTTTGATTCCATTTTACATTTTTGTTTACTCTTTTGTCTCAGTTTCATATTGAAAAGTACATAATTGTATTGTCTGGATTCTTTCATATTTGTTTCATATGTAGTCATTCATATAATTTATATAGATAGCATAGAAGAGATTGGTCTAAAGCAGTGGTTCCCAATTAGTTTTTCCTGCGTACCACTTCAAGAAAGAGCTCAAACTTGCGTACCCCTTATAGCAGAAATTCATATTAATCCAACTAATATTATAAATTTGAAGGTAATTATGCCTGTCTGTCTGTTACCTTTTCACATCTAAACCGCTGAACAGATTTTAATAAAATTTGGCACAGAGATAGTTTACATGTTGGAGATGGACATAGGCTACATTACTGCGAGAAAATATATTACTCCCATGAGAAAATTCGATATAATGCAAGTGAAGCTGTGGGTAGACAACTAGTGATAAATAGAAAAAGTTTTTTTACATTTATTACCTTTAAATACAGTTCTAATAATAATGAAAATAACATAAGGTTATTTAATTTTAATGTGACAAGTGCATGATTTTCTTTGCAAAACTTTGTAAAATCTATTTGGTTTATGGTCAGCTCAGTCTCGAGTCATCTTTGAGTTGAAGTTGGTGACGACGATTAGTTTTTGTGTTTGTCATGGCCGAAAATCCGCTCTCGCAGAGGTATGTTGCACAAAAAGGTAAAAAATATTTTATTGCCGCTTCGCTGACACGATGATAATGATAATTGTACAATTAATACAAATTGTGTTAATTGTACAATTTTTGTTTCTTGTGTAAGAATTTCATTTAGGTATTGTCACAAGTGCATTTTTTTTAATGAAATTTTGAGAATATTTTTAGTTATAAATAAACGAATTTGTGCATTCGACATCATGTTGTAAATTGCCGAATTTTTATGGTTCACCCATTATTTTTTTGATTGCTTCATCTCAAGCATTTAAATTTCAAATTGACCAATTTTAGATTGCTGCGTGTACCCCTTTATGCAATTTCGCGTACCCCTGGGGGTACGCATACCACTAATTGGGAACCATTGGTCTAAAGTTTTTGACTAGATTGGCTCCTTTTTAAAAGCACGTGGAAACCACATGTGCTTTGCACCATATCTTGAGTATTTTATGCTTTGATATGTAATTGTTAGTTTATGAAGCTGCTTTTTGTACTTCTGTGCCAAAATGTTTTATTTGTTCAGTATCGATGTCATACAAGCTGGCTGTTATCCCATTTCTGAGAGTATTAATTAGTGCCTGTTGTCAAGTCATTCATTGTGAATGATATGCCAAATTGATCTCCCTCTGCATCTGGGCTATCAATTATTTGCATCCTTGGTAGTTGTATGGCTCTGTTATTAACCAGCAATTGATGAACCACCTGATCTACAGTAATATTGTAATGCTGATATGACTTATATGGGCCATTATATAGTTTGTTGGATTGCTGCTCAAGTTTTCTTGCTGTTATGTGCCAAGTCAGTAATTATAAACTTGTTCCATGTTTTCCTTAGTTTTTCTCCCAGACCTAATATCAACAATATAACAACTGAAAACTGCAGTGACAGATATATACCAAAAATGCTCAAAAAACCATTAATTGGAGCAAAACTTTTTAATAATTACTGTAACATCTTTGACTGTGTTTTACTGACCTTCTTCAGGTAGAACATAAAAATTGAATGCAAGTTAAGATCAAACAGAACATCAAACAGTACAGTTGTCCCTCTATAGTCCGACGTTTTTTAATCCGACATGCTCAGTAGTCCGACGCACCTCCCGTCAAGGTACCCGTCCTTGTTACGTGTTTGCTTGCACAGAAGCATGTCGCGATGTGAATCTCCCCATCCAATTTTTACACGATGACACACATTTCGTGTGTTTTATGTGAGCAGTTCTGTTTGAACAGTTGGAGTAGAGAATATTTTAAGTTACTGCTAGCAAAACAATGCAAAATATGTAATTATTTTCGGTAATCCGGACACTTTTGGTAATCTGACACACCTTTGGTCCCATACCTGTCGGATTATCAAGGGACAACTGTAATTTAAAAAAGAAAGTATTTTATATTAGTGTTCTATTTGATCTTAACTTGCATTTGATTTTATGTTCTGATGAAAGTTGGTTAAAAAGAAAAATATGCCAAAAATGTTATAGTAATTAATCCAATAGTTAGTTAGTTTCTTCAGAGACTGGTTTAATTTCAAATATCATGTGTTTGTTCAGTTTTATTTGGTTTATTCAGATCTTTAACTTTTTTTTTTTCTTTTTAGTGTCTTCAGAATGGGATTCTTTGTTATGGCAGTGGTGATTGCAGCTGATATTGCTGGGAATGTCAGAGTGGGTCCAGTACACATTTCTTACAACATGAGATAGTGTTATTGCTTCCAAGAATAATATCTGGATTTCCATCTATTTTTGTTAAATTAGATAGTTTTCCATCATAGATAGGATCATATCCAGTCATCTGTCCAATTATCTACATGCTTGCCACTGTTATGTTATAGCCCTGATTTATTTTGCAGTTAGTCACTAATGGATATTTTGGTTTTGTTAGCTATAAAGTTTGATGGGCTATGGAGAATGAACTGTTCACTTGGGTTTTATATACAGATGATGATAAGATTTTGAGTTCAATTTATTAGAATTTCATTGTTTGTTTCTTACAGCTGTTGATTTTATGTTAAGATCATCTTTGACAAAGACTGTACTGTCATGTTTTTCAAAGGGCCTCTCAAGGACAAACTTTATTCCAGTTATCTTAGGGTGATGCCTATTTAGCTCTGTATATTTCTTGAATACATAATATATTATATTTTTGGTTTTTGCAGTTATGAGCAATCATCTCTCTTAATTGCTGAGAATTTTTTAATGTTAATGGATATTACTGTTGAAGCTGGTTCTGAAAGAGACCCTTTTCAGTTTTGGGCTAGGCATAAAGATTTGGTGATTAGTAACAGTAGAATTTTGAAACTGTGATAGCAAATTTCACAGTTTGACAGGATGCAACACAAACATTTCTATTATGCTTCTTACTATTGTATTAAAATTACTTTTTGTTTCTCTCTAAAGTGTAAATTGATATCAATCAACATAAACATATTTTTTATATTCAACTCAGAAACTTCAAAATAACGCCTCTATTTTCAAAATAGTTCCTTTTTATTGGTTTACCTGTCAAGATGAGCAATCATAAGGTGGTCGTCTTCATAATCATAATAATGTTTGTGAAGTACTGTTTTTATGTTCTTTTCATCTTTTATTTGAGTTTCACACTGGTAACAGGCTTTGGTAAGTAGATGACTTCACCCTTGTGTTGTTTAGTGTAGATTTTTGTAAAAAAGCTTGTAAAAGACATTCCATACCTTTTTAATGATATAATTTTTAAATTTATCACTGGATGCAGTTTCATTGATAGCTTTTGGAAATCTAAAATTTTATAATGTAATTTCACTGGTATGTTACGGCATTATGAACAGTGACATTTAGCAAATAAGAGTTCACAAGCACTTTCAAATAGCATAAAACTATTATCATCAGGTGAAAAATTGAATACAACTGTTTCCAAGTTTGGAACGTTATAAAGTTAAATGTTGGAGTGAAGTGTACTTTTCTTTTATTATAAATCTAAAATATCTGATAGAATGTTAGATTTTCTTTATTTAAAATTTTTATTTAAATGTTTATTAAAAAATAAAGATGTTTTTTGTTTAAATTTAAATCATATTTTGAATTTTAAATTCCTGGAGAAATTTAGATTTGAATTTAAGACATCTTACAAATAGTTTGACCATAATTTTCTAATGTGAAAACAGGACAGGAGCTGAAGCTGATAAATAAAGACCATCTCTTATTAGAAATTTTGTCAAGAAATATAGATGAGCAATGTTAGCAGTTTTCTAATACATTATGTTGATTTAGTGGTGTAAATATGTATATATTTTTTTGGAATAAATAAATAAGAATTTTTTTTAACACTACTAAATGAACATAATGATATATTATCAAATTTAGAGAAACTTATATATAAATATTTCTCTAAAATCTTTTTATTTTCAAAACTTTAATAGTCATGATGCAGGATATCCCAGGTCAAACCAAGTGTATTTTCCAGATGAACTTATTTTTATATTAATAAAGTTTCTAGTTGATCATAATTTTACCATAAAACTTATCACATTATTTTATAATTAGTATTGCTCTCATGGTTTCAATAATTAATCTCAACTTCTATTTTGACCATATAATTCTTGGTAAATAGATTATTTCTACAGAACTGTAGTTCTGGGAAAACAAAGCACCAATTCTATTGAATTAGTAAAATCTTGGAATTCGGCATTTTTTTTCATTAAACATTTTGACCCATCTGTCAGTTAAATTGACTTTTCTTCATTCTGTTTTTTTCAAATGTTTAGTTATTGTCTTTATTAGCACCCATTAAACAAATAATCAAATTTCATCTGTTTTTGTTCATATAATATATTCCTTAAATTTGTTGAAACTGTTTTGTATTCCTTGCAATTCAAGCATTTTCCTCAGCAGTAACCATTCAAATTTGACTCTTATCAATGAAAAATAAATATTTTCTAACAAATTGCAAGTTCATAACACAATATACAAATGTGTTTAATATACAGTACAAACTGGAAGACTGTTCTTTTTGATTTTTCAAAACTCTTCTAAAATAAAAATTCCAGTAAGTCCTCATCCAAATACAGACTAATGTTTTCGATCCTCTTCCTGAATCGTTGTCAGCGAAGATTCAGAGGGGGATCAAAAGATTAGTTTTAATACTGTCACTCCAGTCTGAAGGAATTGTGAGTAGAACAAAAGTGAAAATTTTGCTAACTTGTAAGACAATAAACTTCTGGGACAGAGCAAAAAAAAAAAAACTGTCCTATTAAAAACTAATGGTACAGTATACAGGATAATCAAATACATTATACATGTAATTATACATATTACATATGTATGTGTATATTATGCTGAGATTTTTTAAATCTAAATTTACCCTTATACAGGATTATTTTTATTGCCATATATTTATTTGATTTTTCTAAGCAAGAAAATGAAATCTCTGTACTATTAACTCCATAATTTTCAATTCTTGAAACAAAAGAATAATTAAGAACAATTTTAATGTTTTATTTTATATTCTATAGTAGAAGTAAATACTGTTTAACAGATTTTTTTAGATACATTACTTTTTTTAGTATTAGAAAATAAAATTTGGCCTTGACATTTCGACTGAAAGTGTTTTTTATTACATTATTTTCTCTTCACTATTAAAAGTAATGAAAATAATAAATTCATCTAAAAGCCAGATCATTTTTTAGACTAGAATTTTTAAGCTAATTTTAGATATGTAATACAACTTTTAGATATTTTTTTTTGTTGTCTATGGTTTAGTGTATATTCTATTACTTTTATATTTTTAGATAAATAAAAATTGCATAAAATGGAAATATAAGTTTTAGTGTAATATTGTTATTTTGTTAATTTCATATTACTTTTGGTCCTATAAATATTAGGACAAGATTGACCAAATCTCTTTCTCTATTTCATTTAAAAATTATAAAAATAGACATTTTTTTACATAGATTAAAAGGAAAAATAACAATATATGTGATTTCTTTTAATTTGTTTTCTAATTATTCTTGTATTCCTTCTGGATTTTTCAGTTATTCTATTTTTGAAAGAATTAAGTTTTATTCTTACTTTTATTATTAGGCAAAAATCTTGTGCATTATTTCAATGTGCCTGAATTATGAAGTACTATTTTTAGTTTTTGGGGTGCATTAAGAGAGGATCATCTTATTATAGGAAATCAATTATAAAAACTCTCACTCAACATTAACTTTGCTAGTTTGGTCACTTTTTTGGATAATTTCTATTCTATTCAGAAGCACATGATTGTGGATGTGTTTCCAAATAGAAGAATGGATAGAAGAAAGCAAAGAGAAAGACCTTGAATTACCTGGATTAACACTTTGCTCTCTGTACCAAACTTTTCTGGATTCTGTCAAATATGGACAAATGTACAAAACCAGAACCAATAAAAAAGACTAATACTTGAGAGATTCAATCCATCCTTGGATTGATAAAGAAGGAAAGAAGAATTTACATCTTTACTTTGAGGAAAACTTTTTAATGGATTAAACAATCCTTCATCTCATTTTTCTGTTATGTACACTTTTTCATTTGCACCGTTTATTCTTACAAGATTGGCCTTTTTTTTTTTTTTTTTCCCCTCAAATTTGAGCTTTGAAAGAGTGCGGTTCTATCATTTAATATTAATTATCTGAAGTAAACTGGACCAGTGTTACCCTTTCTCTTTTTCATGTGCCATATCAGGTCACTGTGATGTCGGCGAACACCAGGTGCAGGTTAGTATGGATTAGTTTGCGCACCAGCCCATCCGAGTGAGGTGCAAACCCATGACCGAACTCTCAATGTTTAGGGACAGAACTGCTTTGCCACTGGTGGGCCTAGTGCTACCTCAGATAACCAAAAACTTGAATTTTCTCTTTGATTTAAATATAATTTAGTGATAAGTCTTTCAACTAATGAGAGAAGGCTTCAGTCTTTTAAATTTGTTTACAGACAAAATGAATTAAGGATAAATACATTGTAGCTTAAATGCATAATGTTTTGTTTATATACAACAATATTATTTTCTTTGTTTTGTTAACAAAATTTAAAATAAAGTTCTCAATACAGTTTGTTACATTTAATAAACATCATATTAACAGAAATCACTAGAACAGAAGTTTGCTTTATTGAAAATTTGTATTAACAATTTTCAAGGTCAAAGTTGTATTTAATTTAGGGAGTTCAGACTTAATAGGGGATCAAAATCTCTAAATTGTAATATTTTGAATAAATTTACTAAATAAAGTTAAATAAAATTTCACTTTAGTTTTGTAAATAAATCTAAAGTTCTAAATGGTTTTCAAATCAAACAAAATGAGGAGGAGATGGTATTCACTATTTAAGTGTGTAATAGTATATCAGAGTGGTTAAACAAAACAAAGCTAAGAGAAATCTGTGGGTTTTTTTGTTGTTGAAGATTGTTTGAAAAAGTAGAAAATATTTTTTGGCACCAAAAGAGTAAAAAAAAAAAAAGAGCCAAATTTGGCACAAAGTAGCCGAACTTGTCAATCAAGTGACGTCAAAATGTACTTGTTTTGCTTAATGATACCACTCGGTATCATACTTCAGATGAAACAAAAACAAATTTTGAACATTGATATAAATTTTAACATTAACGCAAACAAAGAAGACATTCTATACATGTCGAAAGTTCTTGCGAGATATTTTGTTTGTTTTTGTGCTTTACTCGTTAAAACTTTGTTAATGCTGAAAGATAGTGATCTTAAACTTCTGATTAAAAATCTGGAGTAAAAATCAGTATTATTTCGTTCATAGTACAATTTTTATTGTTCGTGTTGAAAAATGTAAAAAGCAACTATTATTGGAAATAGGCTTATTTCTTGAAAGTTGTGAAGGTAATTTACAGTTTGGTTTAACAAATTCTGCTAAAAGTTGTTTGCTTTATTGCATGAAAATTAATGTTGTGACAATAGTGTTTTGCCAGAGCAACAGCAAAATTTTCTTTATCAGTGTTCATTTTAAATCAAATTGACTATTTAGATTTTTAATTTAAATTTAAATTTTTTTTTATCAGTGTTTAAACACTGATAAAAAAAATTTTCTACACTATAAAGTGATTTACTTAAAATTTTAATTATTATTAAATAACATATAATAACAAAACAATGATGAAATAAATTTTTGCATAACATTTTTTAAGCAGTATTTGAACTTATGAAACAATTTTCAGCATTTTAGTGGATAGTTTAACCATTATAATTCATCGTGTCTTTACTGTGTAACAAAGTATATCTTCGAAGGAGTCCATTGTTAAGGGACAAAATTTTTATATAATTTCGTTACTATTTTATTTATAAAATATATAATAATAATTCTTCTCAGGTTTTTTTAAACAAGCTTTTAAATAGAAAATACTTTTAATGTTTTAATTTTAAGCTTAGTTCTAGCTCTTTATGAACTATAAAGAGAGCAAATTGCTACTAGAACATGGAATAGATATTCATTAGCTGTGATAATCTTTCCACTAAATTTTTGTTCTGCAAATCACGATCACATTTTAATATACTGAACTTTTTCACTAGAGAAATGTTTTAACCAGTCAGAAAAAAGTTTTGGAAATAAGAAAGATATTTGAATTCTGCATCTAAAAAAGAATAATATAATATGTAATTCTGAATTTTCTATTTGATAAACAGGATGAAATATCTATTAAAAAGTATTTACTGTTATCAGCTGCCATTTCACTGTTCTGTTATTGTTTTGCAAAATGGCAGTGAAAATCAAATTGTGAAAGTAAATTGTTTTTGATATTCTACTTTTTGGATGTCTTATCTAAACTTAGAGTTCTCCTCAGTATGTAGGGGCTCAACTTTCAAATTCATATTATTAGATTTAAAAAGAAAATTATTTTATTGATTTGTTTTTTCTCAGTCAGTAATACAAAAATAATTGTTAATAAAATTACTATTACAAAATATATTTATAATAATTATTATTTGATAAAATAAACAAAACAATATGATACAAATGCCTGATGAATGACAAAAAATTTTTTTATTTTCCACACACGAAGTCAGGAGTTTCTCTTGGTATTCCATTTTACTTATAAAATAAGTACACAGTTGATGCAGAAGAGCAGTATATATGGTGGCATGAGTCACGGAAAAGTTTTATTTCTGTTAGTTATTTTCTGTAGGGTATATGCTACTGCATGAAATTATGGTACTATTAGAATTTTATTCCAAACTTATTAGCAAATTTTTCAATAATGTTAAACTATTTAAAATTTTATTATTTATTAGTTTCATATACAAACAATGGTCAAAGCTTAGGAATTAATCAATTGTTCATTTCAACTATTTGATTTTTAGGCTAACTTTTAAGCAAAATTTCATAATTTAGTTAAGAAAGATAAGTGGTTAGGCTGCCATCTTGCATTAAAATTAATTATTGGAAATAAATTATTGATTGCTTTAATGAACATATTGCTCTTGGTAATGAAAAAGAATAATATAATATGTAATTCTGAATTTTCTATTTGATAAACAGGATGAAATATCTATTAAAAAGTATTTACTGTTATCAGCTGCCATTTCACTGTTCTGTTATTGTTTTGCAAAATGGCAGTGAAAATCAAATTGTGAAAGTAAATTGTTTTTGATATTCTACTTTTTGGATGTCTTATCTAAACTTAGAGTTCGATATTTTTTTTTGTTGTCTATGGTTTAGTGTATATTCTATTACTTTTATATTTTTAGATAAATAAAAATTGCATAAAATGGAAATATAAGTTTTAGTGTAATATTGTTATTNTTATGTTATGTTATGCAATATTAGTACATGGAATTATTTAATTTTTATTATAAATGTTTTTTCAGAGCTTCAGTTTTTCAATAACATTTTTGGAAGCACATGTATATACATTTACAGTAGTTTAAGAAACATGTATAAGAAACATTGCTTTTTATTTTTGTTCTTCAGCAATGTATGTCAAATATGTTGTGATATTAGGATTTCATTCACAAAAATTTAAGAAATGGAAATATGGAGTTCAATTTTATTGTTAATTATATGATATATTATCATACTTCCCATTCCATTATATATGAGTTATAATCAGGGCTGTGGAGTCGGAGTCGGAGTCGTGGAGTTTTGATGTTTTAGCCGGAGTCGGAGTCGGACGGTAAGGAAAAGTCGGAGTTGGAGTCGGTAGATTTTTACGCGACTCCACAGCCCTGGTTATAATGATAAATCTATTATTAAATGCAATAAATTATATGCTTACAATACTCTTTTCAATAAAATTATATTTAAAGGACTGGACTTATTTCATTAACATTCTGTATCATAATCTTCAATTGAACCATGATAAAATAAACAAAACAATATGATACAAATGCCTGATGAATGACAAAAAATTTTTTTATTTTCCACACACGAAGTCAGGAGTTTCTCTTGGTATTCCATTTTACTTATAAAATAAGTACACAGTTGATGCAGAAGAGCAGTATATATGGTGGCATGAGTCACGGAAAAGTTTTATTTCTGTTAGTTATTTTCTGTAGGGTATATGCTACTGCATGAAATTATGGTACTATTAGAATTTTATTCCAAACTTATTAGCAAATTTTTCAATAATGTTAAACTATTTAAAATTTTATTATTTATTAGTTTCATATACAAACAATGGTCAAAGCTTAGGAATTAATCAATTGTTCATTTCAACTATTTGATTTTTAGGCTAACTTTTAAGCAAAATTTCATAATTTAGTTAAGAAAGATAAGTGGTTAGGCTGCCATCTTGCATTAAAATTAATTATTGGAAATAAATTAGAAGAAAAGATCATTCCAGAGTGGAAATCATATATATATATTTAAAATTCATAGAGAACCAGATATGCTGATATCCCAGTCAGCATAACAATTAATCTTTATGGTTATATAATTTTAATACCAGTGTACAGTATGTGTGGGAACAAAAATCAGATAGAGGTCTATGTAACTTATAATGCTGGATGCACATTGATGCAGCAAAAACATCATTAAACAAAATATTTTAGCTCAAGCAAATCCACTTTGATGACTACCTAGTGGTATCCAAACTGTTCATTTAACAAGCCAAATTGCATGTAAGTCATAGGTAGGCAGGCCACAAATATTTTTTATATTCCATATATACTAAAAGTAGGCCTTTTGTTTATAAACAAATGTGTCAAATATGTTTTTATAGTCTGGATTTGACATGCCTACAGATCAGATTTGACTCAGGCAGTAGTTTGAACATCATTGATATATGCATGCTGATCAAGCAAAATGTTTTTATATGAAATGTCTTGCTATTTCATGCATGCACAGTGATCAGCTGTTGCAGATGAAATTTCAACATTGTACTTCATAGTATCATGATGGCTTCTGATGATGATATGTGCAATTTTTCTATGACAGTGGATGCAGCCGTGTCAGGAAGAAGCATATAAAGTAAAAACATGTAAAGAGGTCTTCAATTAGAACAGTTCACTCCTCTGCATATAATTAAATAGTTTAATTTATTATAATCAACAACATATGCAAATATGAGATGTGTAAATGTAGTTGATTAGCTCTAATCAGCTACAAATACATGTGCATAAGAAAATGTTTGCTCATTGAACAAGGATTCCTGTTTGCATGTCTGACTAGTTTAATAAATACTTAAAACTTGTATAATCTGTATTTTTTCTTTTTGGTAGTACACTAGGATTGTAGGATTTTGTAACTGAACTTTAGGATATTATTATTTTGATATATACAAGTGCTTCCCTACTTATGAATGTTCAATTTACAAACTTTTAGACTTACAATTTGACAGTATGTCTAAAATTTTAAATGTTGCAGGTTCTGAAAGTTCTCTTGCCACTCTTGGGTGATATTGAAGTCAGTCTTTGGCCAGTAATAATTATTTTTTAATTAATAAATAATTAATGTGGGCTTATCTATTGTGTATCATCGTTTTTTGTGCAAACTCCAAGGCGTTTGATGTGGCATTGGTAACATTGGAGTAACTGCAGTTTTTTGCTATTGCTTGAAATTTTTATAAACTTATTACAATTCTTCTTTTTTGTCTGGCATTATGGGCTTCAGAGGTCCTTAGCCACAGTCACAATCTTTCTCCATCTCATTCGGTCTATAGCCTGCCTCTGCCAATCTTCGATTTCGAGGTCTTGAAGATCTTCAGTGACCCCATCTATCCATCTTTTTCTGGGACACCCTCTTGGCCTCTTCTCTTTCCCCTCATAGTGAAGCCCTCGTGAAGCCGTTGCCATTATAGGAAGCCTTACGACATGGCCTAGCTACTGTAATCTTCTGGTTTTAATCACCTGTGTAATTATAGGCTTGTCGTAGGTTGTCTTCAATTCCTGGTTTGTTCTTTTTCTCCATATTGGTTCTCCATTGACCAGGTTACCATTTTCATCATAATCTTTTACAATTAGTACTTCAAAAATGTATCCAAAATGTAAGGGTAAATCTAGCAGTGAAGATAAATGCAAGAAATGTCACTCTATTACCATGGAAAGTAAACTTGACATTACAAAACTAAGTGTGTAAGGTGAAAAATAAACCATGTTTGAAACACCTGCTACTAACAAGGAGAGGATCAGATGTTTGGGTCTCTGATTTGAATGAAACTTGTTCTAAACAAACAATTTCTTGTCCAAATAAGATCTACTTCTGAAGCATTTCTGAAAAAAAATCAGGCTTCTGAAAATTCAGTGTTTAGTTTATAAGTTTGGATGTTTCTCTTCTTGTAATGACTATAGCCAAGTGGATAAGACACTAGGCATTGGAGCTACATGATGTAGGTTTGAGCCTTTACAATTTATTTTTTAAATGTGTAACAAACTTATTGTATTATTTTACTGTGTCATTAGCATGATATAGTAAAATAATTTTTATTCAAAGATATCAGCAATTATCTCAACTTGTCAAATATATTGGAATAACTGAAAATTTAGAGGATGTCAAAACATAATATAGAATGTTTCTACTTAAAATATAATTTCACGAAAGGAATTTTTGTTTTAGGAATTAGAAAATTGCAGATCTTGTTAATTATTGTTCCAGATTTTTTTTCAAAAAAATTATATTGATATAATTTATAATTAGTCATGGTAACATTCTGGAATGGAAAATATTTAAAAATTGAATATATGGAATAAATACTTATTTCATAACTTGAAAAATGTATATGTATTAAAGCAAACAAAAAATTATTTGCATTAACTTTTGAAAAAAAATTAAAATATGTTTTAAAAAATTATAAATGATGTAGAATTCAATAACTTTGTTTTGTTATCAGAATTCTGTTGAGCCATTTGAAATAGCTTGCAATATTGAATTCTTACAAGTCAGTAATTCTAATATCTTGTTTTTCACTATATTTTTCTTATCTTTCTAAAACAGTTATTCAATACAATTTTAGCAACTCTGATTTTATTTTCTCTAATATAATTTTGTAATCCTTATTTTGTTAACAAATAAATATCATTTGTATATATAACAGTTAGTTTTTTTAAAATCCAATTCAAACTGCTTTTCTTGGGACAAAATGTTTTAGAAAATATCTATATTTACAAAAAAAGCACTTGAGTTTCTAAAAAAAATTTTATCCAAGTAAAAGAATATAAAATGAACTTATGCTTGAGGAACTTCTTAATAAATGTATTTATATAAAGAACAATTTTGTTTATATTTAATGTTGTATAAAAAAAAACACAGTTTAAAATAAGTCCACTGTGTTTTACATTATATCTTTATTTGGCTACAATTTTCAAATTGAAGACCAGCACATTTCCACTGTCTGTCCATCACTCTGTTTTTTGTTAACCTTAAGAACAAAGTTAAATGAAAATTGAGATTAGATATGGAAAGTTTAGGAGCTAGAAACTCCTGATTAATTATATACAAACTTCAGTGTGGGCCAGAGTAATATGATTTCAATTCACAAGTTTCTTGTGAATGGAGTTAATGAAAATTGAGACCATATATGGAAAGTTTATTTTTAAATTAAAATATGATTGTCACAATTCTGGACCAAAATTTTTAATGTGACAATAAGTAATTGCTTGTTAATTGATTGAATATTATAAATATTGGAATATAATTGACATAAAGTAGGAATTGTTTTTTGTCGTAATTAAATGTTTTAATTTATTAGTTGCCAGTATATAAAATAACCATTTCTAGATTGAATGAATTTAAATAATTTTGCTAGATAGTATTCCATAAATGAAAATAGAAATGAATTGAAAATGGATTAAATATTAAAATTACATACGTAAAAACTACAGGTGGTGGTGATAAAAATATAAGCCATTTCTATCGTTTGATAAAACTTTTTATAACTGAAGGGTTAATAACAAAAGATTTTTTTAAATAGGTGTCTGAATGATTTTAAAATTTGTTTTTACTATTAAGTATTGCTAAAAACATAAATGATGTCCCATATTTATATTTATATCTTATATATGATACTCTAGACACTAGTAATATTTACACATGTAAAATACGTGTGTGTGTGTGTGTAAATATTAATTTCAAATAGTCATAAGTTGCTGAAAAGTTTTTTCCTAATTGTAAACAAGAAAACAGATATCCAACAAAACCCAAAATCCAGCACAGACATAAACTGTATAACAAACTTTGTTTAAAACTATCATCAGGTTAAATAAAACATTTGAAAGTTGAAAGCAAAATTTTTGGATTTTGTAAGGATTCTATACTTGCTATCCAGTATTCTGAAGTTGTAAAGACTAATAAATCGATATATTATAGTTACATATATATATATATATATATATATGTGTGTGTGTATTTTTTAAAATTAAACATTCTTAGAGGGAGAAAGTCTTCAGAAGCTTAAGATTATATTAACACATTATCAAATTTGTATATTGTAAAAACTCTATATAATTAATTTAAATAACTTATCATAAATGTCAGCGTTTTATAATACTTATGAATTTATTCTATTTTATAGTTTGATTAAATGTTGGAAAAGATTATAAAAGTTGCAAAGTTAAAATTTCTAAATCAAGAAATCAAAAATGTTTATAATCATAAATAACATAAAATTCTGTTATTTATAAAATTTCTGAAATATTTATCATTTGTCAGTCTTTTTATAGTTTTGACCAAGCATTTAAATTTTTCCTATTTTATTCATTAAATTAATTCTACTATTTAAAATCACAGTTATATGATCTTCATAATTCTAGAGAACAATTTTCTCTACAGCTTTGACAGGTCAAACTCATTCCATTTTAACTTTTCTATCTCATTTGATCAAAACTAATTTGTTTTCTCTGAATTATTTTTATATTTGGCTATTCATTTTTACATTCTTTTGCTATTTTATATATGATAATTTTTTATTCTTTATCGGTCTTGATTATTATAATTTTATAAATACTTGTCTGTTGTTTTTCTTGCTATAGGTGATGATGCAAATAAAATTTAAAATTTTTGAAATAGAATATGAAGCTAATTAAATGTATTATCATCAGTTATCTGTTCCATTGGCTAGAATTAACTATTTTCAAAATGATTGGTGAAAATTGGATTGTGGAAAGCTTACACTGCAGATTATTTTGATTTTTTTAGTCATTAATAGGTTTAGTTAATATCCTACTAATTGTGTTTTTATATTTTTCAGTCATTTATTATTCAATGAGTATGAATTATAAGTAAAAACACATTTTATATATATAATTTAATAAATGAAAATAAATAAATTTTTAAAAATATTTTTATACAATTAATAATAAACTTTCATTATTTATACACTACTTATTTATATTTAAAAATAATTTTGTTTGAAGATAAAAAGGAATACAAAGTTGATTTGAAAAATGTTTTTATTTATGAAAGTCATTTTTATTTATTTAAAAATAATTTTTTTGATTAATGTATAATTAAATGATAATTTGTATAAAATCATCATATCAATTTGTTCTTTTTATGCATAACTGACTTAAACTTTGTGGCATTCAGTTTTTATTTAATTCTCTATTTCATTATATAGTGTTCTTTTTCTAAAATTATTACTACTGGTAATTGTATATGGTGATGAAAAAAAATAGTTTTAGTTTTAGAAAAATGTAATGCTACTAATTACTTTTTTTTCTTTGTAAATGTACATATTTATATTGCATTATTTACAGTATTTTATGTTTTGATTTAGTGCTGCTTTCTAAATGATAACCTTCTAGTAACCATGTTTTTACCTTTTTCCCTTCAAAATATTATTATTATCACTTCCCTTTATCTCATTTCTTGAAAAGAACATAGCAGGGACAGAACTACCAGACAATAAAATTGAAAACATGCTTGTTGCCAGTTTCAAAATACAGGTAACCCCCATATAACATGGTAGTTACATTCCAAAAAATTGCCGTGTTATGAGAATCCATGTTATATGAAACAAAGAACTAATATGAAAAGGAGGGTTAGGTTCCAAAAATTAAAAAACATGCTACTATATTTTCATAATTAAGATAAATATCTTCATTAAAATTTTTTTAAGTGATACATATTAATATAAATTAAACAATGTTTTCTTCGTCATCACTAAAAACACTATTAATTAACCGAGAGCGTTTTCTTTTTGGCAAGTTATCCTTATCCTCTGAGCATTTTTCTGCATTATCTTCAGATCCATGCTTTACCTTTTGCAAAATGTATGTAATTTTAGATTGCTTGCTTCTAGTTAAAAGGTCTTTATAAATTTCCTTATATGGTGCTAAGCACTTATGAAGAATAAAGCAAGTATGGAATAAGGGAAAAACATTTGGCAACATCAGAAGCAGAAGTGTTGCGATCTGGCAACATTGAAACAAGTTTTGAGAAGGACCGTGTGTATCGACAGAAGGCGAGAAAAGAAAATTTACATACTTAAGTACTAATAGTTCACAAAAATTATTATTTTCGTGAACTTTTAGTACTTAAGTATGTAAAAATTTATTACATTTCATGTTGTACGAGGGCTTTACCCAATTCTCGAACTGTGTCAGAGTGAATCCGTGCTATAACAGTACCGTGTTATACGGGGATGGTACCAATTCTCAAACCGTGTTAGAGTGAATCCATGCTATAGAAGTGCCTTGTTATACAGGGGTTACCTGTATATGCAAGTAATAACTGTCTTTTGGTGTTAAAACTCCTTTTAATTAACAGAATACATAAAATTGGGCACTTTTGATGGTGCATTACTATTTTCCTCAGGCAAAATTATTTGACAATATTGTCTATTCATCAAAAGAGGTCCTCAGATGAAAGGGACTATTCCTGTTTCATATTATTTTTACATCAGCTCTAATCAGTCCATGACATTCAGTATGGCTGATAGTGGCCCAGTTTGTTTCATTTGTTTTTATTGTTCCAATCACCAGACTTCTTGCCTGAACATACAGAATTTTATTTTACTGAGAAACTGCCAGCACTACATACTGACTGTTGATAGCATAAAAAATATCTGGTGATAAAGCATTCCAATTGAAAAATAGCTGATTTATATATAAATGTAATTAAGTTATTCTTGTTTCTTTAAATATAAATACAAGTATTCCTCATACAATACAGTTTTGCTCTAACATGGTACAAGAACTGGAGACACTTTTCACAAAATATCACAAAGTTTAAGTGTAAATACTCTTGTTTGTTTTTTTTTTTTTTTTTTTTAATTCAAGCAAGATTTGTGTCGTCTCATATTTGTCTATGGATTTTAGAATATTGAAGTTTTCAGGTGCTTTGTGCCTTTTGCATGGTTTTCTTTAATGTGAATTGATTATACAATTTGTCTTCTTTCTTGTCCTAGCTTCCTATTCTAGCTTTCCTATAAACCAGGTGTTGCTGTCATTGGTGATAGTGCTCTAAATGAACTAAAAAGATTGTCACTGTGCTTTTTTTTTTTTTTAATAGATTAAATTAAAAGGTACTACATAAAACGATTAAATTTTTAAAGATCTCTTAGGCAATGCAAGCAAAAAGCAAATGAAAATATTGGATTTTATGAAAAAAGTAGCGAAAAATCAAGACATTAATACTTCAGATTATGGTCAATAGAAGATCTCAGATGACAATATTTTCTCAAAATAAAAATCCTTATTTAACAGTGTTAAGTAGTGGAAAAAAAATTTAATATTAACATGCAATACTTTTGTTTGTGTTTGTTAGTTAAATAGATCTTTATTAAAGCAATCAATAATTATCTTAATTATAAAAAAGAATAGTATACTTTTATTAACTTGAAACCTAACCCTATGTTTTGTACTTGTTCTTTATTTTGTATAGCACAGATGGTATGCAAATCTGCACTATACAAAATATGACTTTTTGAATCTAACTACTGTGTTATACAGAGATATCTGTATATGTAGTCTATTTATATGCAGTTTACTGATAAATCATTTCCTCTTAAAAAATAACAAACACATGCATTATAAAAGAAATAGAGAAAAATTATCAGTTTATTTGCTAATTATTTCCATTACATAAGCTATAATTTTGGCTGCCAGATACATTTTATTGTTATTGAATTACCTATGTATAAATTATTATTAGAGAGAGAATAAATTCAAACAGTTTTATGTTTTAGTTTGCATTGAAATTTCAATTTTAACTGAATCTTTATTATTTTGAAATTAGAGAAATGATATTTTATGTTCAGAAACTCTCATCAGAAAATCAGGTTTTTTCATATTTATATATAAAAACAATTAACTGTTTTATTGTGTTGCATTTTAGTTTTTAATAAATTGATTAAAAATATTTTTTTAAATTTTCAGATGATACATTTTTTTCTAAATAAAAAAGGAAAAAATAAGAATTTTTTTACAATGATTATTAAATCAAACATCAGAAAGTTTGATAAACTTCATTTTTTTTTAATATGATTAATTTCATATTACAGTAATACCCCGAACTTATGCGATAGGTGGGACCGAGAGATAACCGCGTAAATCGAATTCGCATAAGTCTGGGTATAATTTCGCAATTTGTGTAAAATCCAAGTCAGACATATGTAAGCTAATAAATGTTCTCGTTAATCTTATCTCGTCTTTTGATTCGTTCACGGTTACAAGAAATCACCACATGCAGTCTCTCGAGTCTTTGTAGATATAACAAACACAGAAATAANGTGTCAGAGTGAATCCGTGCTATAACAGTACCGTGTTATACGGGGATGGTACCAATTCTCAAACCGTGTTAGAGTGAATCCATGCTATAGAAGTGCCTTGTTATACAGGGGTTACCTGTATATGCAAGTAATAACTGTCTTTTGGTGTTAAAACTCCTTTTAATTAACAGAATACATAAAATTGGGCACTTTTGATGGTGCATTACTATTTTCCTCAGGCAAAATTATTTGACAATATTGTCTATTCATCAAAAGAGGTCCTCAGATGAAAGGGACTATTCCTGTTTCATATTATTTTTACATCAGCTCTAATCAGTCCATGACATTCAGTATGGCTGATAGTGGCCCAGTTTGTTTCATTTGTTTTTATTGTTCCAATCACCAGACTTCTTGCCTGAACATACAGAATTTTATTTTACTGAGAAACTGCCAGCACTACATACTGACTGTTGATAGCATAAAAAATATCTGGTGATAAAGCATTCCAATTGAAAAATAGCTGATTTATATATAAATGTAATTAAGTTATTCTTGTTTCTTTAAATATAAATACAAGTATTCCTCATACAATACAGTTTTGCTCTAACATGGTACAAGAACTGGAGACACTTTTCACAAAATATCACAAAGTTTAAGTGTAAATACTCTTGTTTGATTTTTTTTTTTTTTTTTTTAATTCAAGCAAGATTTGTGTCGTCTCATATTTGTCTATGGATTTTAGAATATTGAAGTTTTCAGGTGCTTTGTGCCTTTTGCATGGTTTTCTTTAATGTGAATTGATTATACAATTTGTCTTCTTTCTTGTCCTAGCTTCCTATTCTAGCTTTCCTATAAACCAGGTGTTGCTGTCATTGGTGATAGTGCTCTAAATGAACTAAAAAGATTGTCACTGTGCTTTTTTTTTTTTTTAATAGATTAAATTAAAAGGTACTACATAAAACGATTAAATTTTTAAAGATCTCTTAGGCAATGCAAGCAAAAAGCAAATGAAAATATTGGATTTTATGAAAAAAGTAGCGAAAAATCAAGACATTAATACTTCAGATTATGGTCAATAGAAGATCTCAGATGACAATATTTTCTCAAAATAAAAATCCTTATTTAACAGTGTTAAGTAGTGGAAAAAAAATTTAATATTAACATGCAATACTTTTGTTTGTGTTTGTTAGTTAAATAGATCTTTATTAAAGCAATCAATAATTATCTTAATTATAAAAAAGAATAGTATACTTTTATTAACTTGAAACCTAACCCTATGTTTTGTACTTGTTCTTTATTTTGTATAGCACAGATGGTATGCAAATCTGCACTATACAAAATATGACTTTTTGAATCTAACTACTGTGTTATACAGAGATATCTGTATATGTAGTCTATTTATATGCAGTTTACTGATAAATCATTTCCTCTTAAAAAATAACAAACACATGCATTATAAAAGAAATAGAGAAAAATTATCAGTTTATTTGCTAATTATTTCCATTACATAAGCTATAATTTTGGCTGCCAGATACATTTTATTGTTATTGAATTACCTATGTATAAATTATTATTAGAGAGAGAATAAATTCAAACAGTTTTATGTTTTAGTTTGCATCGAAATTTCAATTTTAACTGAATCTTTATTATTTTGAAATTAGAGAAATGATATTTTATGTTCAGAAACTCTCATCAGAAAATCAGGTTTTTTCATATTTATATATAAAAACAATTAACTGTTTTATTGTGTTGCATTTTAGTTTTTAATAAATTGATTAAAAATATTTTTTTAAATTTTCAGATGATACATTTTTTTCTAAATAAAAAAGGAAAAAATAAGAATTTTTTTACAATGATTATTAAATCAAACATCAGAAAGTTTGATAAACTTCATTTTTTTTTAATATGATTAATTTCATATTACAGTAATACCCCGAACTTATGCGATAGGTGGGACCGAGAGATAACCGCGTAAATCGAATTCGCATAAGTCTGGGTATAATTTCGCAATTTGTGTAAAATCCAAGTCAGACATATGTAAGCTAATAAATGTTCTCGTTAATCTTATCTCGTCTTTTGATTCGTTCATGGTTACAAGAAATCACCACATGCAGTCTCTCGAGTCTTTGTAGATATAACAAACACAGAAATAAATAACACAAAATAAATTGTAGCTATGCGTCAATTCTGCGCTACACGTCCGAACATGTAAGCCGAACAATAGTATGGGGGAAGTGAGTAATCAAAAGTTGCGTGGTGCTCAAACAAAAGACGAATCGACGAGAGTTGAAAATCGTGTAAGTTGGGGTAGCGTAAGTTGAGGTATTACTGTAGTTTATAAAAATGCTTGATTAAACATTAATCATGATTGGTCTAATAGGTTAATTTAATGTTAGGTATTATACTGAATATTTGAAAATTCATATTTTATATTTATATAATGCATAGGAGATATCAATTCTTACAGAGCTTCTAATTTTTATATTCATTAAATGCTTCAGATTCAAGTATAGCTGTAAAATATTTTTATCCTGTTAATTTGTAGGAAGAAAAAGAATTACAGATTGTAAAAACCTTCAGATAATCATTAAGTACTTCTTAGTAAAAATTAAAGTGACATTGTTTTACAATATGGTATTTCCAATGTTTAATTTTATTTTAAATGAAGTTTCTACTCAATTATTAATTGTAAAGAATTGATTTTGCATTCTATTTTTATATTATCATTTATATTGATGTACGATCATGCATTTATTTAGTTAAACTAAACTACCATCATATCAAATATTTATAAGTAAACCTTAGGATTTGGCAAATACTGAAATGCATGAACCAAGTTCTTACTGGCTTTATTAACTATGTAGTAGCATTTTGCCAGGCAACTGTAAGGATAAGTTGAGTTCAGAATATTCAGGACAATTAATTATAAAACTAATTCTTTAAAGATAGTTTTAAAAGAAACTCGTTTGGTAATAATTCCTATTTTTTATTTCTTTTTAATTAAATAGATGGATTACCCCTAGGACAGCGGAATATACCCCTGTCTCCTGAATTTGACTATCATCATGCAATGGCCCAACATGCGGCTGCTGTCTCAGCTGCAAATAACTCGTCTCTTCACTCAGCTATGGCAATGTTACCTACAGGATTAAACCTATCAGTTAATGCAGCAAATCAAGGTATTTCTCCTGGCATACCAACTTCTTCTTTGACAAATAGTCATTCTGCTTACCATATAAATCATCGGATGTCAAATCCTGGATTAAGTGGAAGTGGTAAAGGAAAATCAAAATCAAAAAAACCAAAAGTGAATAGAGCTGGGATTCCAGCACCAAAACGTGCATTAACAGCTTATATTAATTTTACGCAATGGTATAGAGAAGAATTGAAAAAGGCTGGAAGAGAAATACCAAAGGTCAGTTTTTTCTTAATAATTAAATAAAAATTTATCATTAGCAATACTTGTTAAACAAACATTATATTATCATATTCTTATAAATGAATGAATGGTATGATTATATACTTAAAAATTCTTTTATCATATAAGTATAAATTGAAGTGTTCTAAAACTTAACTTGATTTTATTATTATTATTATTATTATTTTATGATGGTGAGTGTCAATAATATTTTATCAAAATTTTTTAAACAGATTTAATATCTAGATCAAAATAGTTACAAAAAAAAAATTTAACAATAAGTTTATTTTGCAGTTTCTTAATTAATTATAATTGAATGACCTAGTGATAAATTTATCTTATATACTAATTAAATTAATTAATATAAAAATTTTACTCAATGGCATTAATAATTTATATAAGATAAAAAAAATACTGTTAAATCTATGATAGACTTAATTTAATTTGTAAAATTTTTATATCAAAAGGATTCCAAGATTTCTAAAAATTGGTTTTTATTGATTGCTGTATTGCTGTTTTATTAGGATTGTTTATTTTTTTATTTCTCTATTTGGTTTTAACATTTCAGACTTGCAGTTTATTAAAAACAACATACCATGCATATACATTTTCAGCAAATAACATCTATTTGAATTAAATACAAAATA
Source organism: Centruroides sculpturatus (assembly GCF_000671375.1). Lineage (NCBI taxonomy): Eukaryota > Metazoa > Arthropoda > Arachnida > Scorpiones > Buthidae > Centruroides > Centruroides sculpturatus. The sequence goes on from NW_019384554.1 coordinate 422,314, forward strand.
AAATATTTTTAGGCCTCTTTTGGGGGGAGAGTATATACCAGATTGGAAGGTTTATAGAGACCACAGAGCCAACCACAACTTAGAATATGTGGGTACCACAGGGTGACCTTTAAACACCTACCTCAAAAAATATCAGACTATCTTGAAAGGGTTGGCCAACACCACATTAGCAACCTTCACTTTCGATTCCAACATAGATGTACTATACATTTTCAACCATTTATGTCACCTACATAACACCTTCCACAAAGAACAACTTAGATATTTAGAGCAGTTAGAGATTTATAAAGTTGTAAGAAAAAATGCTGCTATAAACTTTTGAGATGTAGATTTCCTTCCCCCTGCATGAAAGTCAAGCTATGATCTTTAACTTACAACTCTCTCTTCCTCCCTCTCTCTTTCTTATGTCAACCCTTAACACATGGATGGCAATCCCCTTGTTTTAACAGCTGCAAAGGTCAGTTAGCCTCAGATGCCCATTTAACACAATTGAAAACATTTACTTTTGTTTTGTTAATTAATTATATTCAGTTTTGAGCAATTGATCATCATTTATGTTTTTTAAATTTTCAAGATGAATCAGATTAATAAATTGCAGTAGAAGTTACTTCCATTATCAAACAANATCATGCATTTATTTAGTTAAACTAAACTACCATCATATCAAATATTTATAAGTAAACCTTAGGATTTGGCAAATACTGAAATGCATGAACCAAGTTCTTACTGGCTTTATTAACTATGTAGTAGCATTTTGCCAGGCAACTGTAAGGATAAGTTGAGTTCAGAATATTCAGGACAATTAATTATAAAACTAATTCTTTAAAGATAGTTTTAAAAGAAACTCGTTTGGTAATAATTCCTATTTTTTATTTCTTTTTAATTAAATAGATGGATTACCCCTAGGACAGCGGAATATACCCCTGTCTCCTGAATTTGACTATCATCATGCAATGGCCCAACATGCGGCTGCTGTCTCAGCTGCAAATAACTCGTCTCTTCACTCAGCTATGGCAATGTTACCTACAGGATTAAACCTATCAGTTAATGCAGCAAATCAAGGTATTTCTCCTGGCATACCAACTTCTTCTTTGACAAATAGTCATTCTGCTTACCATATAAATCATCGGATGTCAAATCCTGGATTAAGTGGAAGTGGTAAAGGAAAATCAAAATCAAAAAAACCAAAAGTGAATAGAGCTGGGATTCCAGCACCAAAACGTGCATTAACAGCTTATATTAATTTTACGCAATGGTATAGAGAAGAATTGAAAAAGGCTGGAAGAGAAATACCAAAGGTCAGTTTTTTCTTAATAATTAAATAAAAATTTATCATTAGCAATACTTGTTAAACAAACATTATATTATCATATTCTTATAAATGAATGAATGGTATGATTATATACTTAAAAATTCTTTTATCATATAAGTATAAATTGAAGTGTTCTAAAACTTAACTTGATTTTATTATTATTATTATTATTATTTTATGATGGTGAGTGTCAATAATATTTTATCAAAATTTTTTAAACAGATTTAATATCTAGATCAAAATAGTTACAAAAAAAAAATTTAACAATAAGTTTATTTTGCAGTTTCTTAATTAATTATAATTGAATGACCTAGTGATAAATTTATCTTATATACTAATTAAATTAATTAATATAAAAATTTTACTCAATGGCATTAATAATTTATATAAGATAAAAAAAATACTGTTAAATCTATGATAGACTTAATTTAATTTGTAAAATTTTTATATCAAAAGGATTCCAAGATTTCTAAAAATTGGTTTTTATTGATTGCTGTATTGCTGTTTTATTAGGATTGTTTATTTTTTTATTTCTCTATTTGGTTTTAACATTTCAGACTTGCAGTTTATTAAAAACAACATACCATGCATATACATTTTCAGCAAATAACATCTATTTGAATTAAATACAAAATAAAATATTTTTAGGCCTCTTTTGGGGGGAGAGTATATACCAGATTGGAAGGTTTATAGAGACCACAGAGCCAACCACAACTTAGAATATGTGGGTACCACAGGGTGACCTTTAAACACCTACCTCAAAAAATATCAGACTATCTTGAAAGGGTTGGCCAACACCACATTAGCAACCTTCACTTTCGATTCCAACATAGATGTACTATACATTTTCAACCATTTATGTCACCTACATAACACCTTCCACAAAGAACAACTTAGATATTTAGAGCAGTTAGAGATTTATAAAGTTGTAAGAAAAAATGCTGCTATAAACTTTTGAGATGTAGATTTCCTTCCCCCTGCATGAAAGTCAAGCTATGATCTTTAACTTACAACTCTCTCTTCCTCCCTCTCTCTTTCTTATGTCAACCCTTAACACATGGATGGCAATCCCCTTGTTTTAACAGCTGCAAAGGTCAGTTAGCCTCAGATGCCCATTTAACACAATTGAAAACATTTACTTTTGTTTTGTTAATTAATTATATTCAGTTTTGAGCAATTGATCATCATTTATGTTTTTTAAATTTTCAAGATGAATCAGATTAATAAATTGCAGTAGAAGTTACTTCCATTATCAAACAAACTTTATTTTTATTAATGAATTTGACAAAATTTTGTGGCATAGTAAACACTACTATTGTGTTTTATTCCAAAGACACATGGCAAATTTTCCAGCAAATTCCTTTATTAGTTGAGTCGAAAATTTTCACATGCTCTTGCCTAACCAGTTATTATTGGTCAACATATAGTTTTTTCAAAATTTAAACTTTTGAAATTTTTTTAATCTAACTATATTTTCTGCTATTTCATTTGGTAGCTAGCAATCCATTGGAATTCTCAGAGGATATTAAATATATACTAAGTCTTGGTGATATCACCTTCTTTATTCTTCTGTGTGTTTTTGTGTGTGCGTGAGACAAATAAAGTGAATTAATTCACTGAGCTGCATAATTTATGTTTATATTTTAGAAATATTGTAAAGTACTAAGTGAATTTTTGCCTTTTACAATGATTAGCGACATGACTGTGTGCCGGAAATAGCCGCTACCTAAAAGGTACTTTACGTGGATTTGCGTTGATGTGCCAAGCCTAGACTTCAAGCGTGCACTGAATTAAATAATGACAAAGTTAGTCAAAATCAAATTAAATATTTAATAATTCTAATAACGACTATATACAAAAATTAGTAACAATCAATAACAAATTTGTTCAAAGAAAAAATCAATAAGAATCAACCCGACAAAACTCAAATTAATCTATTTGCTAACTTAAATCTATTCCCCTTTGGAACTCCACAAAAATTTCAAAGACTTAACTTATGTACAACAATTCTTATGAACTAAGGTCCTAATCGTCACCTCAATATACTAGGAATCTTTTTCCTCAACTCTCAAGACTTTCTCTAATCTTTTGTCCACAAATTGAATAACTTCAAAATTGCCTTGGAACCACTTTATCGCTATCGGACACCTCTTGTCGTTTGCTGTTACGAAGCTCACCACGCTCATTGCTAACAGAAGCTCATCTTGGTCATCTTCACTCGAGGTTTGGACTTTATACTATGATATGACGTCACAATTCTGATTGAGATCACTCCCCTCATTTACATACTTATCACTAACAGTTAACTTTTCCTTTCTGCCTGGCAGTCTATTTCCCGACAATACTCGCTAACCTTTTACATTATTCTTTTTTACAATTTTTCAGGATGTTTTATTCTTTAAGGTTTAGCAAGTTGGGAGGACCCCACAAGTTGTGCTTGTGGGGTCTCCCTCCTTCTTTCTTGGTGTGGACTTACTTTTTCCACTCAGGAGCGCAAATGTGCATGAGTTTTTTGTATGGCACTTTTTTTTTATCGGTGAGTTGGTTCTCTTTCTTCTATTTTAAGTTTCTAAGATGAGTGGCGAGGAAACTTTCATCCTAACAAAACATAAGCCCCAAACAAAAATAGAATAGGTGTATTGAGTTCACGGGTTGGATGTCACGCCAACTTATGTCAATCAAAACTTCCAAGAACGTCAGTCTATGAGGCGTTAAATATACTTGAAATTATTTTTAATTTACGAGCGCTTTCGACGTAAATAAGCACGTCGTCTTCAGGTAAAATTAAATTCGAATAAAGAATTCGAACCANCGGCTAGTATCGTTAATGTTTTAAATTTAAATGTATGGTTCGAATTCTTTATTCGAATTTAATTTTACCTGAAGACGACGTGCTTATTTACGTCGAAAGCGCTCGTAAATTAAAAATAATTTCAAGTATATTTAACGCCTCATAGACTGACGTTCTTGGAAGTTTTGATTAAAAATAGAATAGAAAGCAAAATAAAAAATAACTAAAAATAATGCTCAGACTTGGTTCCTTATACCATAAAACTGTTGAAAAATTCTTTTTGTGTAAGGTGAAATTAGTCTCCAGTAATATGACTATTATAGACTAAATCTGTAACCTTAAAGAGATAATTTATGAGAAAGAGTGTGGTTTAAGTATCTAAAAGAATACATTAAAATATTATAACTCCTTTATTATAATATTTTTGTGGCTATTGTCTTAATATTTTTACAACAATAGCTGCAAAAACATTACAATAAAATGAAGTAATGCTGTGGCTAAACCCTTAGACATTAGAGAAATTTTCCAAAATACAAGATGATCCTGCACTTTAAAAGTGAAATTTGAATAAAATGTTCAATATCTAAATTCCTGGTTAAAAAAAAAAGTGAGAGAGAAATTAAACATGTGCAGATGTTATGAGTAATGTGAGGGATAAATTAGTCAGTTATTGAACCATGGTTTCAATTTTTATGAAAAATCAAAATAGAGGGGGAAAAGTACTTTAGTAGCTGGAAAAGGATATAAATACTCAGACACCTTCTATATTGGTTCCAGCAGATAGCTTTACCTATATTAGCTTGATTAGTAGACCATTAATAACCAGAATAAGGGAGCATGTGTACAACATCTCAAAAATTAATTTTAATACTGCTCTGGCCCAATTTGCATGCAAGCCTGGTGTGTCCCCATGTGTTGGAACAAGGTTAAGATTCTAAACATCATCATTGATATACAACAGCTAAGAATAACAGAAGCTATAAATCAATACTCAAGGGAAGTTGCATTAATAGTGAAGAAAATATTAACTTATCATAAGCATGGCAAGCACGGTTATGTTACCTCCAACTGTAGCAAACTTTAACACAACATTGTATATTTTGTCCCCTCAATCACTAGTCGTCAATATATATGTTAGACTATAAAAATTTTTAAATGTTATATATCCAATTGAATTATGAAAAGTCTATTGTAAAACAATTTTTATTATGTCACATTTTGTCATTAAGTTTGTTACATTTATCTTTTGAATTTGAGTATTGTTACGTGATGTACAGAATGTTCTTTCTAAAAAAGCCATTTGAATAAGAGCATTCGATTTATGGAAATGTATAATGTGAGAATCTGGGATTTAGAAGGAATATTTGTCAAATATTATTATAAATTTTAACACTGATAGAAAAATTATCAGTCTTTGACTTCCACTGACTCAGGGAGAAGGACACTTTACTTTTTCCTAAAATGATAGTTTCAGAGCAGTGAACCAGCCAAACTTCCCACACAATCACCTGACTTCCTTCTCTCGACAGAAGTATGGCGTGACATCTCCATAATCTTATTGGATGTCAATTCCATATGAAAGGGAAAGGTCACTTTTAACCTCTTATGTTTCAGTTATGCTCTTATGTTTCAGTTCTAGATGTACTCTAGTCATGCTCTACCCTTTTGTTCCCATTTTGGCACTCTCACCAAGCACCTAACAGATTAGCGATCATCATCCCAAGATTGTGAGTGTAACTCCATAAATCACTTAACTCTATAGTAATCATGTACTGTACAGACGTCAGGTAATATATGTATTTATACATTGAAAACTCTCTCTCAAGGTAGAATTAGAGATTTAGAAGTAGACATTTTCGTGTAGTTGAATTATCAATCTTTTTATGTATATTAATCTTGGGAGCCATTTTTTATGTATTCCTTTTAGATTTTTAGTATAATAAACATTGTTATATCCTAAACCATCTGTTTAATTAAAATAGTTTTTAACTCCATCGTTGGCTCATGTAACTTCTGAACATAACCCTCCTAGGCTCCAGTCATAGAAAAGTTATTCTAAGCCACTGTGAGAATAATTTACTTTAACATGTCTGAGTCAACAAACTTTGACTAAGTGGTGTCAGGACCCTGCTAGAGAAAGATCTTATGATCTATCTCTTAATCTTATATTTTATATCATCCAATGAGTGGGTTAGATTGGAACAATCCTATAGTTCACATTTGGTTTTTCCAGAGTGGGGTTTCAATGTGCCTGTTCTTCACAATAATAACCTGTTGAGAATCTCTGAAAGTAATTGAAAATAATGTTTTTACTATACAACTATCTGATACAAAGATTTATATAAAAATATTTTGATTTTTTTTAATCTACTATCTTTTCTTTTAGCACTGTTCATTTAAAACTGCATTCATCATAAACTATAAAAACAACCACTCGTACTTTTAAATGCAGGGTGAAATTCGCACTGCATTTAAAAGTATTGAGTGGTTGTTTTTGTAGGTTTATTAGATTTTTTAATAAAAAAATTTTCATTTTTTACTTGTAGGCTATGTTGTAGCACTTGTAATAAAAATTGAATTTTATTGTTTGAATTATTTTAAATTATAAATGTCAAACTTTGGAATCACACACTTATTAACAGCAATTTCGGGGAACAATACAAATAAAAATATACAATATAAAAGAAGATATGAACTGCAATTTTTAATATTTAGATTTTTAAAAAAATGTTTGTTGAACACAAAAAATTAAACCAAGTACTTAACATCCAGAATTGCTATTGTCAAATACCTGAAAGAGTTTTAAAAAAGTCACCATTGCAATTTTTCTCTTTCATATGTGTTAATGAAGTGTTTTATTATATTTATATCCTATATTACAATGGTTCCCAATTAGTGGTACACATACCCCTGGGGGTATGCGAAATGGCAAGAAGGGGTACGTGTGGTAATCTAAAATCGGTTGATTTAAAATTTAAATGCATGAGAGGAAGCAATAAAAAAAAATAATGGGTGGACCATCAAAAATTTGGCAATTTACAACATAATGTGGAATGCAAAAATTTGTTTATTTATAACTAAAAATATTCTCGAAATTTCATCAAAAAAATGCATTTGTGACAATACCTAAATGAAATTCTTGTACAATTATCATTATCATTGTGTCAGCGAAGCAGAAATAAAATATTTTCTACCATTTTGCACAACATACCTCTGCGAGAGCGGATTTTCGGCCATGACAAACATGAAAACTAAACATCGTCACCGACTTCAACTCGAAGATGACTCGAGACTGAAGCTGACCAAAAAGCAAATAGATTTTACAAAGTTTTGCAAAGAAAATCATGCACATTTGTCACATTAAAATTAAATAACCTTATGTTATTTTCATTATTATTAGAATTGTATTTTAAAGGTCATAAATGTAAAAAAAACTTATTCTATTTATCACTTGCTGTCTACCCACAGCTTCACTTGCATTATATTGAATTTTCTCGTGGGAGTAATATATTTTCTCACAGTAAAATGTAGTCTATGTCCATCTCCAACATGTAAGCTAGCTCTGTGCTAAATTTTATTAAAACCTGTTCAGCGGTTTAGACGTGAAAAGGTAACAGATAGACAGACAGAATTACCTTCAAATTTATAATATTAATATGGATTAATATGAATTTCTGCTATAAGGGGTACGCGAGTTTGAGCTCTTTTTTGAAGTGGTACGCAGGAAAAACTAATTGGGAACCACTGCTATATTACAATGAATCTGTTTTGACATTTTTGAACATTACTATTCTTATGATGAATTTTTCAACTTATTAAAAATTTTTAAAAATTTTAATTTTATATTTTTTGAGTTCAAATCTTTTAGAAATAATTCAAAACTTTAAGATCCTGAATACACAAATTTTTACTGTATCTGTATCCAATAATTCAATAAAACATTCTTGATCATCATGAATGAATTTGTTGATACAAAAAATATTTTCAAGAATTTTATTATTTGTTTTATTTAAACACAAGCCAAATTTTGGCAGATTTTTTGGGCTGTAATTTTGCTGTTTTTTTATTTATTTATTCAGTTACTAATTAAATTTGGGATTTAAAAGTAAGTGATCATCTCATCTCATATCACAGTAAGTAATTAGAATTAATTGAGTTACTGTATAGCCATTAATTTTACATGTAATGTTGTATGTTTAGTATGCATGTATACACATGCACACTCAAACTGAAACCATGCTAGAGTGAAAGTTAATGCTAATTGAACTTAAAAGATTGGGAGCACATAAGTTGACTTGCAAGATTTTTTGGCAAGTTTAAATTAGATAGAATATAAGTTAGAGAAGAGATCCAGATGGCATTATTGGTGAGATACTTGCCTAGTATTCAAGAGCTCATGTAGTTAAAATCCTACTTAATTTATTCTTTTTTTCTAAACATTAGCTTTAATTAAATTAATTAATTTACCATTTATAATTACTAAATTTGTTACAAGATGGCAGCATTACCTATATTCACATTGCCAACTTTTTTGAATTACAGATGTAGTGTTGTTGCTGGACTTTCCTGGCATTCTTTTTGTTTTCATTTCTAATAATTGTTACTGTTTATAATTAATATGTTACTATACCTTTTTATAAGTCTTCACATTGGTTCAGGAGATATTGTTCCACTCCCTTAATGTCTCCCAAACCAATGGTCTGCTTTTCCTGAAAATTTCTAGAAACATTTTCCCCTAATACCTCCTTGCAAAATTTCAAAAATTTTCGACAGAAGTCATAGGAGTTATTAAGCTTTAATCTGCATGAAAGAATCATGCCTCACAAATACAAGCAAACTTCCATATATATATAGAAAAACCCCCAACTTTTTTGTCTTTCTCAATGTTTCAAATCTCTAGTCCAAAAATATAAAAATCTTGGGTTTGTTTTTTGAGCAATCACCATACTTTCTCTCTGTTAATATGACAGTTGGGAAAGTAAAAATATCAGAGATATAGCTAAAAAAATCCAGAAAAATTTAGTAACTATTCAAATATAGTTTGTCATATAATAAAATCTGCTTACTGTAATCAGTTTGAGACTCATCTATGCTGATAAAATTAAGTTGGCCAGGTAAAATAAGACTACAGTTAATGGAAATTCTGGTTTTATTGATTATAATATTAAAGCCAAATGATTGTCAGATTATATTGGGCTATATTACTACTATTATTATTAATTAAATGCTAAGTAATTTGGCACTTACTTAGCATTTAATTAATAATAGTGGTAGTAATATAGATGAACATAATTTGACAACCATTTGGCTTTAATATATAACTGTTGGTTTGGATGTTTATATTTAATTCTGATATTAAAAGAATAGATAAAACAGTAAAAAATATATAATTTGAAGATTTACTAACTATAGTTAAATTACTATTTAAAAAAATACTAGATGTATTAATATTATTTGTCTTTAATAACAATTAATGTATAATTGCTATAACAAATGTCAGTAATTTAAACGACTGTACTAGAAGCAAATAATGAATAATACTTAAAGTGCTGGCTAACATTGACAAAATATAGTTGATAACTGATAACAATTACATCAACACAAAAAGACAAGTTAAAAAATGCAAAGATAATGATGGTAATAGCTGAAACTATGATTAGAATAAGCAAAGTTACTTAAGTGTATTTAATGCATGTTTTGATGTATGCTAGTTTTGAAACATTATCTGTGATTGCCAATAAGTCTTTGTGAAGATGGTGAAAACACAACAAAACATAAGATGAATCAGATCACTCAGTTTTAATGTACCACATAACAAAACATAAATATCAATGAAATAGGAACAAAACTGTTACATCTCATTTATGGAAGCACCATGTTTCTCTCTTCCCTTTTTAACTAAAAAACCTGTCAATACTTTCAATACCCTTGCCCAGAATATTCCTTTTAGATGCAACAAGAATGAAACTGAACATGCTGCTCATCTTGAAATAATAATTTCAACATTGTGAGGAGTCTGTAGAATGGAAATCTGACTAACTAATAAGCAATCAAGAGGAAGTGGACTTCTTATTTTCACAATGGGTCTTGTTAGCTTTTGATCAGATGTGATTTTTACTGTAACAGNTTTCCCCCTTTCACCCTGGCTATTCCTTATGGTTCGGCTGCTACTGCTACTACTTTCCTAATTGTCATGTACTCCTATTGGCTAATATGAAAATTTTAACTCACTTTGTGACGTTACTGAAGCTCATGTTTCTTTTGATAGCTCTCTACTTTGTTACATTACACTGGATGCAAAGGAGGTGAAAATTACATTTTATTTGCAAATGATTTCTTTGTTTGGACCACAACTGAAGAATGGAGCTAAATACTTTCTCTATGAGATAAGAAATTGGAAAAGCCATAATTAGCAACTTGATTTCATTCCATAGCATTTTAAACTCATTTCTGTATTTTTATCCAAAATGTTTTTTATATTATCTTGTGTATGTAAAATTTTGGCTTTGACATGGTTTTGCAAATCGATCAAACTTTCCATCCACATTAAAAGAGTTAATTAAAAATTTGTTCTACAGGGTTATTTGTTCTGCATTTGTTGAATGATTTTCCCTCCTTTCAGAATTTGTGTTCAAATACCAAATTGTTCAAGTTGGGAACTGTTCAGTTACCAAGATACTGCTGTATTTTGTTTGTCATTTTTACAAATGATTACTTATCTACAGTTAAAAGTTTAATAACACTTACCTACACATGTTTAAATAAACTATATTAACTGCAAAGATTAATCTATAAAAACAAAACCACAGTAACTACTGTTATGGCTAAAGTCTGAAAGCAACAATGACACCTGGTTGATGATAGAATTTTTTTTTCTTCCTTGTCCTAGTTTTCCTATCAGTTTTTATTAAAGTAAACCTGATGAAAGGCACAAAAACAAATTCAAAATTTCAATTCTCTAAAATTCTAAATTTGAGATAATGTACATGTTTGCTTGAATAAACTTATCACCTTTTGGTTGCACGTAACACGTGGTTACGGCAATAAATCGCCTTGTTCATAGTCAAACACGACGTTTGATATAAACTCAAATTGAAATCTGAAGATAAATAATTATTAATTAATATGGTCCTCAAGGCTGACGAAATTGATCCTACTTGTTTATATTTGGTTTAAAACTAGTTAAAAATATTCTCAAATTACTTTGAGTTAATCACAATTTAAACTAGATATGAAGGGTGTGAAAGTGAAGGGAGCAAATGAGGTCAATGAAGTGAATTTCATTCACACTGCAATCAGTGGTAAGCATGTTCAAGAGTTATATTTTGGACTTTCACTAATAGATGAAGTTTGCTGCAATATGTATCAAATGTTTTTAGTTTCCACATTAATTAAAATTCACATTAATTGTTTACTGTTTTGTGTAGGCTTATCAAAATTAAATTATATATCAGTATTATGTTGGGTGCCATTTCTTTTCTGCTGTGAGTTGCAAACTCTAGTTGAGATGAAAACGTTACTTTCGTTGACTTGTGCTTCCAACATGCTCTAGCTATGTATCTGCACATTTCACTTCCTTTGTGGCTTTCTGTATCATAGTGTTATGCTACTGATCGCTACGCTACATGCTACTGTTTTATCTGTTTTACTGCTTTGCTTGTTCTCCCCACCGCTTGTCAGGCAGTTGTCCTCATTATTTGTCTGTTTTTTTTTTTTTCTTTTTNACATCTCAAAAATTAATTTTAATACTGCTCTGGCCCAATTTGCATGCAAGCCTGGTGTGTCCCCATGTGTTGGAACAAGGTTAAGATTCTAAACATCATCATTGATATACAACAGCTAAGAATAACAGAAGCTATAAATCAATACTCAAGGGAAGTTGCATTAATAGTGAAGAAAATATTAACTTATCATAAGCATGGCAAGCACGGTTATGTTACCTCCAACTGTAGCAAACTTTAACACAACATTGTATATTTTGTCCCCTCAATCACTAGTCGTCAATATATATGTTAGACTATAAAAATTTTTAAATGTTATATATCCAATTGAATTATGAAAAGTCTATTGTAAAACAATTTTTATTATGTCACATTTTGTCATTAAGTTTGTTACATTTATCTTTTGAATTTGAGTATTGTTACGTGATGTACAGAATGTTCTTTCTAAAAAAGCCATTTGAATAAGAGCATTCGATTTATGGAAATGTATAATGTGAGAATCTGGGATTTAGAAGGAATATTTGTCAAATATTATTATAAATTTTAACACTGATAGAAAAATTATCAGTCTTTGACTTCCACTGACTCAGGGAGAAGGACACTTTACTTTTTCCTAAAATGATAGTTTCAGAGCAGTGAACCAGCCAAACTTCCCACACAATCACCTGACTTCCTTCTCTCGACAGAAGTATGGCGTGACATCTCCATAATCTTATTGGATGTCAATTCCATATGAAAGGGAAAGGTCACTTTTAACCTCTTATGTTTCAGTTATGCTCTTATGTTTCAGTTCTAGATGTACTCTAGTCATGCTCTACCCTTTTGTTCCCATTTTGGCACTCTCACCAAGCACCTAACAGATTAGCGATCATCATCCCAAGATTGTGAGTGTAACTCCATAAATCACTTAACTCTATAGTAATCATGTACTGTACAGACGTCAGGTAATATATGTATTTATACATTGAAAACTCTCTCTCAAGGTAGAATTAGAGATTTAGAAGTAGACATTTTCGTGTAGTTGAATTATCAATCTTTTTATGTATATTAATCTTGGGAGCCATTTTTTATGTATTCCTTTTAGATTTTTAGTATAATAAACATTGTTATATCCTAAACCATCTGTTTAATTAAAATAGTTTTTAACTCCATCGTTGGCTCATGTAACTTCTGAACATAACCCTCCTAGGCTCCAGTCATAGAAAAGTTATTCTAAGCCACTGTGAGAATAATTTACTTTAACATGTCTGAGTCAACAAACTTTGACTAAGTGGTGTCAGGACCCTGCTAGAGAAAGATCTTATGATCTATCTCTTAATCTTATATTTTATATTATCCAATGAGTGGGTTAGATTGGAACAATCCTATAGTTCACATTTGGTTTTTCCAGAGTGGGGTTTCAATGTGCCTGTTCTTCACAATAATAACCTGTTGAGAATCTCTGAAAGTAATTGAAAATAATGTTTTTACTATACAACTATCTGATACAAAGATTTATATAAAAATATTTTGATTTTTTTTAATCTACTATCTTTTCTTTTAGCACTGTTCATTTAAAACTGCATTCATCATAAACTATAAAAACAACCACTCGTACTTTTAAATGCAGGGTGAAATTCGCACTGCATTTAAAAGTATTGAGTGGTTGTTTTTGTAGGTTTATTAGATTTTTTAATAAAAAAATTTTCGTTTTTTACTTGTAGGCTATGTTGTAGCACTTGTAATAAAAATTGAATTTTATTGTTTGAATTATTTTAAATTATAAATGTCAAACTTTGGAATCACACACTTATTAACAGCAATTTCAGGGAACAATACAAATAAAAATATACAATATAAAAGAAGATATGAACTGCAATTTTTAATATTTAGATTTTTAAAAAAATGTTTGTTGAACACAAAAAATTAAACCAAGTACTTAACATCCAGAATTGCTATTGTCAAATACCTGAAAGAGTTTTAAAAAAGTCACCATTGCAATTTTTCTCTTTCAAATGTGTTAATGAAGTGTTTTATTATATTTATATCCTATATTACAATGGTTCCCAATTAGTGGTACACGTACCCCTGGGGGTATGCGAAATGGCAAGAAGGGGTACGTGTGGTAATCTAAAATCGGTTGATTTAAAATTTAAATGCATGAGAGGAAGCAATAAAAAAAAATAATGGGTGGACCATCAAAAATTTGGCAATTTACAACATAATGTGGAATGCAAAAATTTGTTTATTTATAACTAAAAATATTCTCGAAATTTCATCAAAAAAATGCATTTGTGACAATACCTAAATGAAATTCTTGTACAATTATCATTATCATTGTGTCAGCGAAGCAGAAATAAAATATTTTCTACCATTTTGCACAACATACCTCTGCGAGAGCGGATTTTCGGCCATGACAAACATGAAAACTAAACATCGTCACCGACTTCAACTCGAAGATGACTCGAGACTGAAGCTGACCAAAAAGCAAATAGATTTTACAAAGTTTTGCAAAGAAAATCATGCACATTTGTCACATTAAAATTAAATAACCTTATGTTATTTTCATTATTATTAGAATTGTATTTTAAAGGTCATAAATGTAAAAAAAACTTATTCTATTTATCACTTGCTGTCTACCCACAGCTTCACTTGCATTATATTGAATTTTCTCGTGGGAGTAATATATTTTCTCACAGTAAAATGTAGTCTATGTCCATCTCCAACATGTAAGCTAGCTCTGTGCTAAATTTTATTAAAACCTGTTCAGCGGTTTAGACGTGAAAAGGTAACAGATAGACAGACAGAATTACCTTCAAATTTATAATATAGCAGAAATTCATATTAATCCATATTAATAAGGGGTACGCGAGTTTGAGCTCTTTTTTGAAGTGGTACGCAGGAAAAACTAATTGGGAACCACTGCTATATTACAATGAATCTGTTTTGACATTTTTGAACATTACTATTCTTATGATGAATTTTTCAACTTATTAAAAATTTTTAAAAATTTTAATTTTATATTTTTTGAGTTCAAATCTTTTAGAAATAATTCAAAACTTTAAGATCCTGAATACACAAATTTTTACTGTATCTGTATCCAATAATTCAATAAAACATTCTTGATCATCATGAATGAATTTGTTGATACAAAAAATATTTTCAAGAATTTTATTATTTGTTTTATTTAAACACAAGCCAAATTTTGGCAGATTTTTTGGGCTGTAATTTTGCTGTTTTTTTATTTATTTATTCAGTTACTAATTAAATTTGGGATTTAAAAGTAAGTGATCATCTCATCTCATATCACAGTAAGTAATTAGAATTAATTGAGTTACTGTATAGCCATTAATTTTACATGTAATGTTGTATGTTTAGTATGCATGTATACACATGCACACTCAAACTGAAACCATGCTAGAGTGAAAGTTAATGCTAATTGAACTTAAAAGATTGGGAGCACATAAGTTGACTTGCAAGATTTTTTGGCAAGTTTAAATTAGATAGAATATAAGTTAGAGAAGAGATCCAGATGGCATTATTGGTGAGATACTTGCCTAGTATTCAAGAGCTCATGTAGTTAAAATCCTACTTAATTTATTCTTTTTTTCTAAACATTAGCTTTAATTAAATTAATTAATTTACCATTTATAATTACTAAATTTGTTACAAGATGGCAGCATTACCTATATTCACATTGCCAACTTTTTTGAATTACAGATGTAGTGTTGTTGCTGGACTTTCCTGGCATTCTTTTTGTTTTCATTTCTAATAATTGTTACTGTTTATAATTAATATGTTACTATACCTTTTTATAAGTCTTCACATTGGTTCAGGAGATATTGTTCCACTCCCTTAATGTCTCCCAAACCAATGGTCTGCTTTTCCTGAAAATTTCTAGAAACATTTTCCCCTAATACCTCCTTGCAAAATTTCAAAAATTTTCGACAGAAGTCATAGGAGTTATTAAGCTTTAATCTGCATGAAAGAATCATGCCTCACAAATACAAGCAAACTTCCATATATATATAGAAAAACCCCCAACTTTTTTGTCTTTCTCAATGTTTCAAATCTCTAGTCCAAAAATATAAAAATCTTGGGTTTGTTTTTTGAGCAATCACCATACTTTCTCTCTGTTAATATGACAGTTGGGAAAGTAAAAATATCAGAGATATAGCTAAAAAAATCCAGAAAAATTTAGTAACTATTCAAATATAGTTTGTCATATAATAAAATCTGCTTACTGTAATCAGTTTGAGACTCATCTATGCTGATAAAATTAAGTTGGCCAGGTAAAATAAGACTACAGTTAATGGAAATTCTGGTTTTATTGATTATAATATTAAAGCCAAATGATTGTCAGATTATATTGGGCTATATTACTACTATTATTATTAATTAAATGCTAAGTAATTTGGCACTTACTTAGCATTTAATTAATAATAGTGGTAGTAATATAGATGAACATAATTTGACAACCATTTGGCTTTAATATATAACTGTTGGTTTGGATGTTTATATTTAATTCTGATATTAAAAGAATAGATAAAACAGTAAAAAATATATAATTTGAAGATTTACTAACTATAGTTAAATTACTATTTAAAAAAATACTAGATGTATTAATATTATTTGTCTTTAATAACAATTAATGTATAATTGCTATAACAAATGTCAGTAATTTAAACGACTGTACTAGAAGCAAATAATGAATAATACTTAAAGTGCTGGCTAACATTGACAAAATATAGTTGATAACTGATAACAATTACATCAACACAAAAAGACAAGTTAAAAAATGCAAAGATAATGATGGTAATAGCTGAAACTATGATTAGAATAAGCAAAGTTACTTAAGTGTATTTAATGCATGTTTTGATGTATGCTAGTTTTGAAACATTATCTGTGATTGCCAATAAGTCTTTGTGAAGATGGTGAAAACACAACAAAACATAAGATGAATCAGATCACTCAGTTTTAATGTACCACATAACTCAACAAAACATAAATATCAATGAAATAGGAACAAAACTGTTACATCTCATTTATGGAAGCACCATGTTTCTCTCTTCCCTTTTTAACTAAAAAACCTGTCAATACTTTCAATACCCTTGCCCAGAATATTCCTTTTAGATGCAACAAGAATGAAACTGAACATGCTGCTCATCTTGAAATAATAATTTCAACATTGTGAGGAGTCTGTAGAATGGAAATCTGACTAACTAATAAGCAATCAAGAGGAAGTGGACTTCTTATTTTCACAATGGGTCTTTTTAGCTTTTGATCAGATGTGATTTTTTACTGTAACAGTCCACATACAATTGTCCTCTTCAGGATGAAGTTCATGAATTCTAGCCTCCTCCTATTTGGTGGTTGGCAAATTGTTGTTTTTAAAGGAGCACTAAATCACCAACCTTGATATTTTCCTTTCTGGCTGCCCATTTAGATGGTTACTGTAGATGTGAAAGATACTTCTAACCTCTCCAGAATGCTGCAATAACTATTGTCCTAACTGCAAGTGAGAATTGCTGGAATTACTCAGTGTCAGTTGCTCAGGAATTGCTGAAAGTGATCACCAATAATGAAGTGTCCTGGAGTGAGAACTGTAAGATTATTGCTAACAAGAGCCTTTCCCCTCAAACTGTGAAAATTTTTTTTTTTCATATATTATAGTACACTTATCCAACTATATATTATAGTACACTTATCCACTTATACACTTCCATATTGAAGATTACTTCCAGCTTGGAATATACTTCCATATTGAAGATTACTTCCAGCAGGAAGATACACTTCCAGCTTGAGATGAATAGCTTGAGTGACAAAACACAAAAATTGCTAAATAAGTCTTGAATGAATGCTGATGAAGACCACTACTCTTGCTGTCATGAAGTTGAAAGGATCTGCAAAGTCAACCCACACTTATGGAATGGGCAAACTGGATTCACATGCATCATTGGTAAATCACCTGTAAGTTGTTCAGCTGTTTCAGCACATTGGTGTACACCAGTGTTTTTCATCTTTTCAGAATTATCACATCACCCCCTTTATAAGTATCAGAACATAATATTGTTCCTTTCTCTCTAAAATTTATCAAATGTTATTTTATGTTTTTTTTTTTTATAAAAAGAATCATATATAATTTAATTAATGTATGACTTCATACATAATTATTTATTTGTTTATTCAAAATACAGATTTTGCAGAAATAACACAACTCAAATTGAAATCTGAAGATAAATAATTATTAATTAATATGGTCCTCAAGGCTGACGAAATTGATCCTACTTGTTTATATTTGGTTTAAAACTAGTTAAAAATATTCTCAAATTACTTTGAGTTAATCACAATTTAAACTAGATATGAAGGGTGTGAAAGTGAAGGGAGCAAATGAGGTCAATGAAGTGAATTTCATTCACACTGCAATCAGTGGTAAGCATGTTCAAGAGTTATATTTTGGACTTTCACTAATAGATGAAGTTTGCTGCAATATGTATCAAATGTTTTTAGTTTCCACATTAATTAAAATTCACATTAATTGTTTACTGTTTTGTGTAGGCTTATCAAAATTAAATTATATATCAGTATTATGTTGGGTGCCATTTCTTTTCTGCTGTGAGTTGCAAACTCTAGTTGAGATGAAAACGTTACTTTCGTTGACTTGTGCTTCCAACATGCTCTAGCTATGTATCTGCACATTTCACTTCCTTTGTGGCTTTCTGTATCATAGTGTTATGCTACTGATCGCTACGCTACATGCTACTGTTTTATCTGTTTTACTGCTTTGCTTGTTCTCCCCACCGCTTGTCAGGCAGTTGTCCTCATTATTTGTCTGTTTTTTTTTTACTCTGGTTTATTTGTAAATAAATGTGAAGCGTGCGCTGTGGGATCCCACCTCTTCCTCCCTCTTCCTGCCCCCACTTTCATCCCCTATCCTTCGCATTTCTCCCTCTTCCTTCATTTCTTTTCCCCTCCTGGTCGTACCTATGAGTGATACCAGGAGTTCCCCACTTTTCATAAATAAATAAATAAATAAATAAATAAATGAATGGCTGGTTTGAAAAATTGAAAAAACGCCATTCAAACACCAAGTTTTTCTCTTTTTAGAACCGAATCCCAGTTTTTGTATTGAGTTGGTGTCTCCTATAACACGATTTCCCACAACGTGGTATTTTCAAGGAACGTATCTACCGCGTTGTAGGAGGCCTACCTGTAATA
>NW_019384554.1:441421-504493 GCF_000671375.1 Centruroides sculpturatus
TAGTATCAACAAGAAGGGAATAAGAGATATTTCTTATCACCTTTTGGTTGCACGTAACACGTGGTTACGGCAATAAATCGCCTTGTTCATAGTCAAACACGACGTTTGATATAAACAATAACTAGATAGTTGACCAGGTTAAAGAAATTATTGTCAAATGATTGTTAATTTATGGATGAGAGCCATCAAACCTGTAGAAATTTATATCATAAAATCATATCATTTTGACACCAATAACAATAAATTAAACAAACTTCGCTGAGTCATTTGTCCGAACTAGCTAGATCCAAATATCAACACACTAGCAGGTGTGCGGCTAAATCATTAATAACATCATAGTTCTCACCCCCTCGAAATGGGTATAAAGAGGACTCACGGCCAGTATCGGGGTGGCCTCCAACTTAGAAGGAAATAACGGATTAACGATCCTCATCGCTGACCGCCAAAGACGGACAACTCGGTTAGATTCTACAAGCTACAACTTAGTAAGTAGACTCTCTCCCTTCTCTCAGGTGGACTAGGGCTAATTCCTAAATAGATTTTAAGAAGGATCAAAGAATATCCTCTATCGTAAATATGCGAGATGTAGCCAGAAAACCGCCTATTGTAACCTTTTCATATATATCATTAGTTAATTAAATATATATATGTTATTTTAAATATGTGTGTTTACTCGTACTCTGTCAACACCTTATCGACTTATCTGCGACCTCCCACTCGATTTTCGCCCTCCTAAATTGCCATCCACTGACCCTGTGAGCGGGACTCACCTTCCCGTTGTCGGAAAACGGTTTAAGCTTTGATGCTAAAACCCCGATTCTCACAAATTTAGTAATTTATACTATTGTAAATTACTTAAATAATTATAATTTTTGCAATCCTGTATCAATTGTATCATCATTTATGTACAAACACCCATCCTTTCATACTTTTACAATGTACTATGTATTACTGTTAGTTTTACAATGACAATAGGATACAGTGTGTTGTTTTTACTCAACAAATGGTATCTGACGACCCTTATGACACTCTCTCAATCACTTCTCCTTCCTTAACTACACCACACCAGGATGAATATATAAAAAGAGAGCTGCTCACAATAACCAATTAACCGGAGTGCAAAAGGTTTGATATTTGCAAATGTTTTTGAAGCCCCTTCTGGGCTCTTTCTCGGGCTTCTTTTTTTATTCCAAATAAGCTGGCTGTTAACCTTCAAATATCTATCGAATGGTATTCGATTTGGGATACGATATGCACGTGCATTCCAAGATGTTTAAATAATATCAAACAATACGATGAGTTCAAATGCGCATACATTCCACTTTCAATATGATTGCAAATTAAATATTATTGTCTAGTAGGACCTGCCATGCCATCGAAAGGCACATCTCTTTAAAATTAATGCAGGTGGTTCTGCATCCTGCCTTAAAAATTTCAATTGCCTCCAACCATTTGATGTGTTCTGGGTGTGGAATGGTAAGGATAATATGGGCTCTGGTGAAGTCCCTTCTGGGGGAAGAACCCAGAAGAGGCTTCAAAAACGTTTGTAAATATCAATCTTTTGCACTCTAGTTAATTGGTTGTGAGTTGTTCCCTTTTTATAACTTCTCCTTCCTTTCATTTCCCCTCAATCTATATTCTTCCATTCTTACTCCCTTCTATTTTCCCCCTTTCACCCTGGCTATTCCTTATGGTTCGGCTGCTACTGCTACTACTTTCCTAATTGTCATGTACTCCTATTGGCTAATATGAAAATTTTAACTCACTTTGTGACGTTACTGAAGCTCATGTTTCTTTTGATAGCTCTCTACTTTGTTACATTACACTGGATGCAAAGGAGGTGAAAATTACATTTTATTTGCAAATGATTTCTTTGTTTGGACCACAACTGAAGAATGGAGCTAAATACTTTCTCTATGAGATAAGAAATTGGAAAAGCCATAATTAGCAACTTGATTTCATTCCATAGCATTTTAAACTCATTTCTGTATTTTTATCCAAAATGTTTTTTATATTATCTTGTGTATGTAAAATTTTGGCTTTGACATGGTTTTGCAAATCGATCAAACTTTCCATCCACATTAAAAGAGTTAATTAAAAATTTGTTCTACAGGGTTATTTGTTCTGCATTTGTTGAATGATTTTCCCTCCTTTCAGAATTTGTGTTCAAATACCAAATTGTTCAAGTTGGGAACTGTTCAGTTACCAAGATACTGCTGTATTTTGTTTGTCATTTTTACAAATGATTACTTATCTACAGTTAAAAGTTTAATAACACTTACCTACACATGTTTAAATAAACTATATTAACTGCAAAGATTAATCTATAAAAACAAAACCACAGTAACTACTGTTATGGCTAAAGTCTGAAAGCAACAATGACACCTGGTTGATGATAGAATTTTTTTTTCTTCCTTGTCCTAGTTTTCCTATCAGTTTTTATTAAAGTAAACCTGATGAAAGGCACAAAAACAAATTCAAAATTTCAATTCTCTAAAATTCTAAATTTGAGATAATGTACATGTTTGCTTGAATAAAAAAAAATATCAAATAACTGAGTTTACATTTAAAAATTGTGAAATTTTGTATGGAGGATTTCCCAAATTCTTAAATTGTGTTAGAGCAAAGCCGTGTTGTACAAGGATACCTGTATTGTTTAATGACACAGTTACAAATTTTAATTTCTTTCAAATGTTGATTAACAAATTTGTTAACATATCTTTTGTTTAATAATACAGGTGTACCACAGGTTGTATCATTTCGAGTTAAGTCGTTCTCGATTATACGTCGTTTGTCAAAAAAAATAAAATAAACTTGATTTTTATTTTTTCATTTTTAAGTCATTTTATTTGACTTTGTCTGTCTGCCACAAATATTGAAGTCATAATATCACTAGAAAAGTGTTAAAAGCACATAAAATCATATTAAAATACATACATTTATGGTAAATGTTAATATAATCATCATAAATCCTAGAGAATGAAATATGAAAACATCTATGACTCTGTGTTGTCGTCTTTAAGAGCTCAATATTGGCATTTTCCATGGTAGTTCCAATATCTACTGTTTGGCGTCGTTGTCAGCACCACTCGATATTCGTAAATTTAACATAAATTAGTTTATTTTCTACTATCGCAAAATAATTTTAATAACTGTATTTGTTATTTAACCTTACAAAATCATCTTATTTTATAATGTCTTAGCAAACCACATTCACAAATAAAGAGTCTGCGATGTACTGTAAACATTGCCAAATTGTAAACATGTACATTTACAAGTATGTAGAGTACATATGTGTATTCATAAATTTAGATTACTTTTTTCTGTACTATATTAAAAACAAATTTGTTTGTAAGCTTAAAATAGATTCTTATTAACCATATATTATTAAAAATGCATTTATAATTAAAATACAGAACTGGGAATGGTTATTTGTGGTTTAGCCTAGTGACAAGTAAATTTAACTTAAGTCGTTTTTTGATATAAGTTGCCTCTCCTGGAACAAATTACCAATGTAAGGCGAGGTATACATGTAGTGATGGGTTGATTAACTGTAATCTGAAAAATTGGACATTTTCTGGGAATTGAGCAAATCTCTTCAAGGTTTCCAATTCTTAAAAATGATTACTCCACATTTTATAAGAAAAGTAATCATTTTCAGTTGAAGATTAAAAATTTTTTAAATTACAATATTAACAATTAAATATTATTTACATTTTTTAAAATTAAGCCAGGATGATTTAATTTACAATAAAGAAAATAACTCTCTAGTAGACAATACATACATAATGTGTTTTTATATAATCAGTCCTTTCTCACATTATGTATGTATTGTCTACTAGAGAAAGTTATTTCCTTTATTGTAAATTAAATATTGGAAACTTTCGTGTCAAAAAGCAGAGAGTACCCAACGCCCCATACATGAGGCACCATCTATCACGGCAAACTTTTTTTTGTGTAGTCAGAGCAATGAGAGATTGTACTTGGTTGATACTAATTGTCCCAGTTTTAGTGGAGATAGGATGATTTTAGGGTTTCCAATGTGCCAGTATTGGGCTGGCTTGACCAGCAATCTGTATTTTGAATATATACTAAAAGCAAAATGGTTTATCACTACTGCACACAAATAATATAAACTTAAAAATTACATTTGATTTACAATTGGAAAATTTCAAAATAACTTTTAAACAGTTTTTAAAAATATTGTTTTAATTTTTAATTGGTTTTGGTGTAAAAGCTAGAGTTTTAATTATTTTAAATAATTTTTATTTATTTAATTTTTGCCTGCATTTTTTTGAATCCTTAATTACAATTTTTTAAATTAATTGCAACACTATTTTTCTGGCTGCTGTTATATATAACAGAGGGAAAGTATAATGATTGATCAAAAATGACCATTAGATTTTTACATTTTTGGGCTTGGGACCTTGAAATGTCAACAAATGCAAAAAATTTAGGATTTTTTTTTCTGTATGAATGTATGTATGTTTGTGTGTGGGAATGATTTTGTTCACTCTGTTTGAAGCTTAATAACGCCTGTGTTTTTTGTCAAAAATATCTGAAATTTTGCAGGGAGATTTGTTTATTAAGAGGATCAATGCTATTAAAATTTGATGGTTAAAGGGTCAATGGAGGGGAACATTTGGATATAAAGGGGTGGTCGTGTCGTAACGTCAGTAAGGTTGGACTTAATGACGATTTTACTCATTATCAGCATTTACAATGTTTTATAAAAACCCATCCCTACCTTCAAAATTAAGTTTTTTGCCATATTATAACAATTTAAAAATACAAGTTTTTAAAATAAAATATAACAGATGGTGCCACTAAATGTTGCTGGAAAAGTTAAGCAATTCGTTGCTGGATTTTTTTTGTGCTAAAACATAACTATAGAAATTGTTTGTTGTTTTGCACGAAAGATAATCTTCTTCTTCTTTAATGCTGCCGAATGGCGGTTGCGACTTCATTTTGATATTGTTCTCTGTCTAGCACTGTGCTGTTGTCATGTGAAATCAGGTGTTGATGTTATCTAGCCAGGCCGTTATGTTATCTTTTCGAAAAAATTTCGAAAAGATAATCAAATTTAAATTTATTTAAAATTTTTTTTAGTAATCTCATTAATTTTTGTTTCATAAATTTGCCTGCCTTTTAAAAATTTTAATTATAAGTGAGTTAACATTGAATTATTGGGCTATCTAGTTTCAATTCAAGGCCAGTGGTTGGCATAAAACGACTTTCCCATTATAATTATGAAGGTTTTTGTTATGATTTACAGATGATGCTGTAATATGTTAAATTTTCAAATGTGATTTATGTGATTCTGAGTAAAAATACAGTAGACCCCCCATAACGTGAAGATACGTTCCTCGTTATACGAATTTTGCGTTGTAGGAATCCTTAAATACGCGAGCCAATCGCAGCCCGACACGTGTGAAGTTTATGGACTACGGCTGTTTGAAAGGTTTTCTTCCGTAAAATTAATCGATTGTAGACTAATTCGACTCAACATTTCCAAAACATGTATAATTTTTTGGGAATAATCCGTATAAACTATGCTATAAACAAAAAATTGTAGGAATACTTACCGAGTGTGCACTGTTCTTCTTCTTCTTCTTCTTTGTTAATATGGAGATTTTAGCTCTTTCTAGGCTCTTTCTCCGAATTCCCCACTCTCAGGTTCCCTTACTTAAATCGTCCAGTTCGTGCAATGTATGCTTCTAACGCCATCACTAGATGGCGGGGTGTGATCTGTGTCGTCGGCGCGTATACTTCCCACAAAGTACTCGTTTCTGTCAGTCTGACACCCAGGGCAGTTCCCAGATCACTGCGAGCTTTAGCATATTCCGGACACTCTAGCCAGAAGTGCGCTGCCGTTTCCCTCTTCTTGCAGTGAGGGCAGTGAGGCGTATCGTGCAGCCGTCTGGAGTGTAAAAAATCATTCAAAGGGGCCGTCCCTGTACGCAAACGCGCAGGAAGAGTCTCCATGTATCTGTTCGACGCGTAGTTATAGTGCCAGTTGATAAACGGACAGAGATAATCCCTGCTCTTTCTCCTCAAGTCTGCTGTCCAACACTCCGTAAGCCGGAGTACTACCTTCTCCCTATCTGCTCTTGCCATGTCTCGTGGCATCAACGACCGCCAAATCGATCCGTCTGGTTCCCCGACCCGTGCCGCCCTGTCTGCGCGCTCGTTAATAAGAACTCCTGTATGCCCAGGGGTCCACCCTGCCACACATGCTTCCCGCCTTAATCCCAAGCCCGCTGCTATATCTATAATTACCCCCGGGGAAGAAAACCCCACGTTCGCCACTGCTGTAAGGACCGACAAACTATCCGAAAAGACCGCGCACGGCTCGTCTGTCTCCCTCCCTCATCACCCGCAGAGACCAAAGGAGCCCCTGTGCCTCCGCCCCAAACACACTGCAGGCCTCATTAAGTGACCAGGCCTCTGACCTCCCCTGCTTTGGGACCACTAACCCTAACGATACACGGCCCACCGACTTCGAGGCATCCACCCCCATCAGTAACCACTGTGGCCACTTGTTATCCGCTACCCAGCAGAAATGCGCCTGATGCACTTCCGGTGGTAGTCCTTCCACCTCCCTGTAATCTCTCAAGCTCTGTCTCCTTTTTACTACCTCCGCCTCCGGCGGCACCGACTGTTGTCTGTAGATCCGGTTAAGTGGGAGGTTTGAACGGCGTGCCTCCTCATATAGCCAGACTACGTATGGCTGTTGATTCTTCCTCCATTTGTAATATTGGAGACCTTCCTTCGACTCCAAGATCCGCTGTAACGGGCTATATCGGCCTCTGGAAATGTTACCCATCCCGATCTTTAATGCCTTCAACCGGAGCCGCTCCTTCAATGGGATGTAACTGGTTTCTGCATATAATGATCTCAGCGGAGTCGTGCGTGGCACTCCCAAAGCTGTCCGTAGTGCCTCCCGTATTGGTCCCTCAATCCAGGCCATTGTCGTCCTCAGTGCCCCCACTAACACCGGCGCCCCGAACTCCGCCATTGGCCCCATTACCGCCTTTATGATTCTCAGCAGACTTTCCCGTCTGGCCCCGTTCCGCCGTGATGTGAAGTATTTCAATATTGTCCCAGCTTTCGTTAGTTTCGATCGTAAAAAATCCGCATGCACTTGCCAGGTGAAAGTATTGTGAAATATAATCCCCAAAATCCTCAACGCCGCCCTTTGGGGGATCACCCCTGACCCCATGGTCAAATTAACTGCTGGCCGTCGCTGCTTAGGGGATAGGTCCAACACCCCACTTTTTTGTGCAGAAAAGGAGAGACTCCAAGTTGACGCCCAATGGTCGAGTGCCGTAAGCGCCATCTGTGCATACCGCACCGCGCATGCTTGGTTCGCACTAGCAGCAATGATGAAGATATCATCAGCGTACACGATCGTCCGCACCGATGCCGGCATTATTTTCCACAGGTCTGCCATGTAGCAGGTAAACAACATGGGGGCCAAAACACTTCCCTGCAGGACCCCCTGCACAAAATTGTGGCGTTCCGACAATACTCCTCCAACGCACTCTAAACTCTCTATGTAAGAGGAAGGACTCTAGCCACCGGATGGCCTTACCCCATATTCCCAACCGCTCCAACTTGGCCAAAAGCCCTTGTTGACAGACCGAATCATAAGCCCCCTCCAAATCCAGGGCTACTAGGTACGTCCACTTGTTCTGACCCCGGGCCAATGCTATATGGTGATGTATCGCCACTAGGGCCTCCTCCACTCCACGATATGGTAAGAACCCAAAATGGTCTGCCTCAATCTGATTATCTCTCACCAATGTATGTTGGATTTTCTGTAGAACCATTCTTTCGAAGGTCTTAGCGATATGCGATGTTAGCGAAATGGGTCGATATGATGTGACGTTGGAGGCTGGTTTACCTGGTTTGGCTATAGGTACGATCGTGGCAAGTTTCCATTCTGGTGGGCATTCTCCTGTATCCCATATCCTATTGAACTGGTCGAGGAGGTCCCGCCTCCCCACTTCCGGCAAAGCCCTCAGTGCCTGGGTCCCAATTTGATCCGGTCCCGGCGCAGTAGATTTCATTTTCCGGATCGCTTGGTTGATGTCATGGAGCGTGAACGGCTTATTCTCCCCTCCCACGCTCGGTCGGTCTATTTCCCGTTGGGGCGCAAAACAGCCCTGCAATCTGGGGCGCCCGAAGTACGTGGCCATCGCCTCTGCTTGATCCGTAGGCTCCACCAACACCTCAGGGTGTGTGAGGACCCAATGCTCTGCAGCTGCGTCCTTGGGGGCCTGAAGCCGTCGAAAAATCCGATAGAGAGAGGAATGGTCGAGTGGCCGCCCGCAAGCCCGAAACCACCACTCTCGTCGCAGTCGTCGGACCATTCTTCGTAGCTCCGCACTGATTCGTTTATATGTGTTCCACTCGCACTGAGACACCAGCCGCTTGGCCAGACGTAAAGCCCTCCGTTTTTTCGCCCTCAGTCTCCTACATTCCGACGTCCACCAGGGCGGAAGGCCCCGTGGCAGGGCACGGGAGATTGTCGTCGTGTCCACCACTGCCTGCTGAATCCTCTCCAGTAGATCCTGGTATATGTCAGGTTTGGTAACGCTTCTCTCCTTTATTGTTTCCGTATATTGTCCCCAATTTGTGCGTTTCCAGAGTCGAGGTCTTACGCCCATCTATGGGCCCCCTTTCATTTTCACCGACATTACTATTGGGTGATGGTCACTTGTTAATTCGTCCCCGCTGATCTTCCATGTTACGTTGCCAATCAAGTCCGTCGAGCATAGTGTTATGTCTATGGCGGTGACGCCGCTGTTGCTAAAGTGCGTAGGCTCTCCCGTGTTTAGACTCCCGAAGTCCGCCATTACCAACCAGTCAAAGAGTATCCTACCCGCCTTGTCCGGCTTCTTGCAGTCCGCATCCCAGTGGGGGTGGCGAGCGTTCCAGTCCCCCCCGACCAGACGTGGCCTATGGAGCCCCTGGATGGCATCGTCTATGTCCTCCCCCGTGAGCCTTCCATGAGGGGCATACAAGTTCACCACCGACAAAGGCCTATCCTCCACAAAGACCCACGTGTCCTGGTACTCAATCCCTACCTCAGTCACCCCCTGCCGTTTGTGACTAGCCGGCCACCTGTTCGCCACCGCTGTCAGGAGGCCCCCACCCTGTCCGTCCGGGCGGTCGGAACGGAAAACCGTGAAACCCGGTAACCCAAAACTGATCCCCGGCTCCAGCCAGGTTTCCTGTAGAAGGATAACGTCCGCCTCAGTAAACCAGTCCGCCGTTAGAAGCAATTCCCTTTTATTCCTTACCCCCTCGCGTTCCATTGGACGACTCGTATCACTTGCTGCCCCTTAGTCCTATTAGCCATTATTGGATTTCCCGAGCGATTGGCGTCGACGTACCTTAACCAGCTCCGCTGCCGACATTGGAGAAACATCCTCTATCGATGGCGCTTGCGTAGTCTCCATACCATGCTGGAACCTCCTCCGTATCTGAGTATGCTACGACCTGTCTCTGTGGACGAGTGAGCCCTTTCTTCTTCTTACTAAGATGCTGAGCATCACCTTCCGCCGCTTTTCGTGGCGGGCGCTTCCCCGGGCCTACTGCCCCCTCCATGCCCACAAGAATCCGATCCCCCAACTGGTCCCCCGTCGTCTTCTGCTGCACCCAGTCAGCAGTTCCCAACCTCTGGCTGATCGCCCATATTTCCACTCGCAGGACCTCCACCGCTGCTTCTAGGACCGCGAGTCTCTGTACTATCGCCTTCTGCTCTTCCCGCAGTATCGCGCCAACCGCATTTGAACCTTCTCCCGTGTCTCTGTCGCTTCGGCGCATGCCTTGTGGATCTNAGAATTTAAAATCTATTGTTATTAAATTTGACCTCTTCAATAATTTTATTACTTTAATAAGTATGATCAGTATGCAATAACAAAGAAATAATTTGAATAATCTTAAGTTATACAACTTAACTGTGTGAAATATATGATTGAATAAAAATAACCTATCCTAAACTAACTTTTTATGAATGTATTATTAGAAACTACTATTATGATATTTCTCACTCCTTTCTAAGTCTTTCTCAGAGATGGCAGCACAATGCAGAAGTCATTTTAGTTAAAGCTTTCATCAGCTATTAAATATTTTAGTTATTAGTTGTTTCAGTGTTTAATTTATCAAGAATAACAAAATTATCACTAAATATTTGCATTTTTTAATAGTGTGTTGACATTGAATTTTTATTAAGAAATTTCTCTTACACATATTTTATATAAACTTTAAATCTTAAGTTTTTACATAAGTTTTATGAAATAAATTTGTTAATATCCTTGTCAAAAACTTTATTTTTTATATCAAACTACTTAGGAAAGCTTAAATATGCTATTGCTAATAGATGATGTACTGTATATATCAACTAGTCTTTTTATTATTTATTTTTATTATATTTTCATTTTGTTTTAACACATACATACTATGAAGTTAATAATGCACATTTATTCATAAATGTATATAAGAAGAAACATTCGTAATAGATTTAATTAAGATACTCAGCAGTGTAGCCAGTTTTAAAAAATTAAGTAGACATGTAAATTTTAATGTTTACAACTGTATAGTGCTTTTCTTTCTAATTTTAAAACACAAACGTTAGGTTTTTGTATCTTAATAAGTTAAAGATTAAAAATAAATCATAGGTACTGCAGTTTTCATATAGTTTGGTTTAGTCAGATGTATTTATAATTTTTAAATTGTTTCTAAATAAGTAAAAACATTATATAAGAAAATTTGTGGAATTTCACTGTTTTATTATTTTAAAAATATAAGAAATATTAAAGTAATTAACTATAAGAAACACAATTCAAATTTATTTTTTATTTTATTCAACAAATTTTATTTAAGTGAACAAATTTCTTTAATTTATAAATACTTTCTCATGTAATTTTTGTAAAGATGTCTTCAGATTTTATTATGTATTTGGATAACATAACAGGAAGCAAAATACTATATTTCCTTGATTTTAACATGTACTTTTTTTTTACATATTTTTGCTGATCCAAAATAGAAGTGTATCTTAGAATTCTTGGTATGTTGTTTGTAGACCAAAACAACAATCAGAAATTATTGTAAGTGGATCATCTGATGCATTGTGCATCAATAATAGATTTTTTCAGCTGTTCTACTACATAACAATCACACCAATTAAAATGAATTTTACTGGAAATGTGTGCTTAATTTAAAATTCTTTTAAACATATAAAACGCTTTCGAAATGACATTATGATGAGGCATTAAAAAAATAGTTTAGTTAACTGTTCTTCTGTATATAAAAGGAGCTGTCAAACATTACTTGTTTTATGGTATTTATGGTTATGGTATTTATATTATTTTTGAATTCATTATTTAATAAAATTTAATTATTAAAAAATTTTTTCATAAAAAAAATTTATCAAAATTCAACTTCTAATTCATGATATTTCTTAAAATCAAGAAAATAAGGTAATGTTTAAAATAAAGCAATTACATTAATTTTAAATTCACCAATTTTAAGAATTTGTTAGAGTTGAAAAAAATGAAGGATTATAGATTACTAATACTTTGAAATTAAATATTAAAAGGATAAAAATAATTATAAAATACTTTTTTTTATTCAAGATATTGCTAATGCAAATAAAATATATTGAAAGTAAAATATAAAAATAAATAACAATTAATTTTTTATTAGTATATCTCTAGTCAGGTATAGTATTTTCCTACAACCAACAACCATACACGATATTAATTGAATTGTGTATGGTTAAACCATTGGATATTTGTTGGGTGTAGGAAATACTATGCCTGACAAAGGATTATAGAGTTAAACTAATAAGAATACAGCTACTCTATTTATGGAAAGTAAAATTTTTTACTTTAATTTGTATTAGTAAATTGAAAATAAAAATTGCAATTAATAATGCAAATGAATTTTATCAATAATGAAATATATTGTTAGATGTATATTTTAAAAAAATGAATTAGTTAAATATTCCAAAAAAGTAAAGTAATAAATATTAAGTGAGATTTTCATTTAAAAATTTTAACAAAAGTCATTTGTTAAATCAAATATTCCCAAACAGTCACTATTTGTAACATGGATTATTTATAAACTTTTTCATATTAGTTATGAAAATTCTCTTTTTCTTGAAAACTGAAGAAATTAATTTGCATTAAATTATATCCTTTTTGTATCATTGCAATTGATAGTGTTCATGAGTTATTGTTTTATTAATATCAGTGGCAGCTTGTGATAAGCACTGCAGAACCAGAACATCCTCAAAGAAAAATAAAATCACAAAATAATGTCTTTTTATTGCATAGTAATTTATAGAAATTATTACACATGATTTAAAATTATACTGTTTTTGGTTAAAAGAAATTAAGAAATAAAAACAATTATATTAGATGTATGACTATCTGCTGTGCATTTTCCTGTGACAGTGCTCTTAAACAGTGAGGTGTGATCTCTGATCTCAGAAAACAGTCCTACTTGTGCTGCTGCGTCATCTTGTGATACAATGAAACACTTGAGAAGACATCAGTAACTCGGAGAGTGCACAAATTTACTGTTAATCTTAGCTTTATTCAATTCATGGTCCATAACATATATATAATACATTATAATATCTCAATAGTGGAGACCATCAGGACCAAGAAGTTTGTCTGCTATTTGGAGGTACAGTACCTGTACATGCTGGCGGCTATACTGTATCTTAACCTGGTCATTATATAGTGAAGAATAAGATGGATTACGAAAACATCAGATTTGCATTAGGAATGTGAATATACTGAAAAATATATGTAGCATATATAATTAAAATATATATACAAGATTTTTACAGCTGAAGAAATAAATATATTTTTAATTGAATTTTGTTCAATTGTGGAATTACGANTTTATACTTTTATAAAGCTGTCTATAATGAAAATTAATTAACTAAGGATTTTTCTTGCCCTGCCAGGGTGTGGCCGAGTTATCCGGAGTGCCGAGTTTTCGAGGCTCTACTGTACCATCAGCCATATTTTAAAAATTCTTTAATAAATATTTAACAAAATGAAATAAATAAAATAATAATGTAGACATGACCTATTAAGGGAAATCAAATTACAGCTCATACAGAGACTTCCACATGGTAGATAGTGAGTCCATGTTCCTGTAATTAATGCAGGTGAAAGTTCCATTGACTTTATATATTTCTAAGGTCTCTAAATGCTTAAGTGTGATGAGGTCCTTAGCCAGTCTGAAGATTGTAGCATCTTCCCACTTCACCTATACTTCTTGTTGGGTAGCATATGCCACTAATGTCATGTTACAAAGTTTCTTATCAATGGCATACTTATGTTCCTTAAGTCTTTGTTGTAGGTTTCATTTTGTAGCTCTGACATATAGAGTGAAACTTCCATTAACGAACACTCCCAAATAGCAGACACTGCTACTTAACAGACATTTTTACAATCCTCAGACCCTTCAAATAGGACATTTATTATATTTACCTCTAAATACCAGACATTGTTGTCCATAAGCAACCTTACAAAAATGCAATGTCCCACCTGCAATATTCTGAAAGAATTAATTACGCACAAAATATTTTAAAATGAAAACAAAGAATCGATTCAAATACTCTTTCAGACAACAAATTTTGACTGTATAAGTCAAATAAAGACCAACATAAAATAGGAATAGGGGAGGAGGGAGGTTGCCAGTGCTTTTCCTGTGTAAGTTTTAATAAATCAATTACTGAAGAAAGCAAAAATGTTCAAAAAGTTTCATCAACTTGATAACTACAAAGCAGACAATTAATTCCATGTATCGATTTTTATTATCTGCCTAGATCATAACTTTTTAAAATTTTAATGAAAGACAATGGCTGTATGCAAAGTGTTTAGCTGGCAGAAGAGGGATAGAAAGAAAAGAAAGGAAGGATTCCTTTGAGCAATGTACATAAGGTTACAACTTCTTTTATGATTAATGTTGCTGTGCAGTTTTTAGGCTGCAAAGCCATGGATCTAAAAGAAAATCTTAATTGTAGCATACATCAATAAGTAGTGCAGCTACATAAAAGCTAGACCGAGTACAGTTTACAGCTTAAAACTAAAGTAAAGGCTTCAAACTAATACTAAAATAACACAGAAACTAAGCTAGCAAGTCCTGTAAGAAGCAGCTTAGATCATAAATGATGTTAAAAATGTAACAATTCTGGATATATTGATATTTCCCACTCCTTGAAGTGGATAGCAAATCCACATTTAAACAAGATTCAATTAAAACTAGAGTTTTACAGCTGAAGAAATAAATATATTTTTAATTGAATTTTGTTCAATTGTGGAATTACGAAGGTGATCCACTTCGAAGGGTGGGAAATATATTTGGAATTGTTACATTTATAATGTCATTTATGATCTAAACAACTAATAAAAATTAATACAGGGATTTGTCTGCTTTGTAGTTATCAACTAGGTGTAACTTTTTAAACATTCTTATTCTTTCAGTAACTGATTTATTAAAAATTACACTTTAGCCACCACAAAGCTGTTGAAACAGTTACAACAGTATTTGTTTGGTGAAAGTTCAAAGGTTATGTTACAGAGGCAATTTGCCAATCACTTTAAAGTGTGAGAAGATATTCTGTTTACTTGCATTTATGACGTCATTTATGATCTTAAGTTTCTTTTTCATTGATATTACACCACAGTTCTTGTCAAATGAATAACTTCAGAAAAGTTTATAGTTTTTTGGTATCATAAACTTAATTCCAACAATAAGACAGAAATTTAATAACATTAATATGTATAATGATAGATGGTGATTGACAACTTAACCAGATTAAACTTCTTTAATAGATAGATTATAAGAAACCAAATAATATTCTTTGTCTTATTCCTATTTTAAGCCAGTCTTTATTTGACACCAATGGTCAAAATTCATCGTCTGAAAGAGTATTTGAACCAAAACCCCTATTTTACAACTTTGAGTGAAATGTATGAGTAATAAGTAGACTAAACAACCTTTATAAACAGCAAAAATTTCTAATTATTAACATTTTTTATCACTTTTAATGACATCTTCAGTTAACACAAATACAATAAATTGTATATTATGTATCATTTCATTTCAAAAGTACTGAAGATACTATATACATTTTGTTAATAGAGACTCAGATGGAACCTTTTGTTGACCTTGAAAATCATTTTCAAGGTTGCATAAAACAAATTTGAGAAGAAAGTAAAGTTGCAAATAAAAAAAAAATAATTCAGACCTGAATGTGACTTCAGAAAATGGTTTTAGACTAATTAAATGGTGCTCTTTAACTTTGTCATTGAAACTTTTAAGTTATATTGTAACTTTTTAAGGAGTAAGTGACCTTGAAGTTATTTTCAAGGTCAGCAAAAAGGTTCTATTCAATTCTTCATGTATGACTTCCTACATAACTGCATTAACGAAATTAATACACTCAATACTTTTGGAATGTAAAGGGTGTAAGGGACTTTTGACTTTCCCTATATATATACAATACATAACAGAATTGTACATCTTTTCTCAGTAATATGTTAGCCTTCCTGTCTTTCTTTGTAATAAAAATTTATTTTTAAGTATAGAAATAGATAAATAAATAAAACTCACGCCAAAATTGTATAGTCTTCTTGATAAAAAGCACTGAGTTCAGCGTTAATACGATTTTTCTTATATCGCAAGTACTTTCGACGAGTATTATATCGTCTTCAGGCGAAAAAAGAACAAATTTGAAAATTACTTGGAACATTCTGCATGTTCTAATTTTCAAATTTGTTCTTTTTTCGCCTGAAGACGACGATATAATACTCGTCGAAAGTACTTGCGATATAAGAAAAATCGTATTAACGCTGAACTCAGTGCTTTTTATCAAGAAGATTATTTTTAAGTAGTATTCAATATAAAAATAACAAAACAAATATATAATATATTAAGATTTTTTTAAGAATTCAGCAATAAACTTATTTTTCATTTTAAGTGGTTAATTTTTAGAATGAATATAAACATCTATAACTTTTATTACTTCTTCTTAACTTCTTGAACTAATCCTTGTTCTACATTTAATATGATATACAATAGTCCTGCATATCTGAGCATGTTTTGGTCAGTGCGGTTTTTTTCCAGTCAGTTATTATGGCATTGCCCACTCCAAACTCTACTGCCAGTTTCATTGCATTTTCACCCTTGTCCAGCCTTTTCAAAATGTCCAGCTTTTGTTTCAACATGTGTGTTTTTGTTTTGTGGTCATTGTAGCAGCAGACTACACTAAATTATAATAATGCAGAGCAAAGAGTACTTCAACATCCACAATTGTGCTAACTCACATAGTAGCATCAGTCAAGTGAATTGGAATCCTGGACTATGTATTATAAAAACAATGTTTTTTACAGTTAAAATAATTTTTTAAGGTAAACAATGAAGGCAGGTTGCCATTTCAAAATTACAAAACTTGTTTTTGTTAACTGTTTGTACCCTCTATTGAGTACAAGTCAGATGAAATAAAGGGTGGAACGCTAACATCAGTGACGGTGTTGGATCTGTATAAACCAGACCTGTTTTACTGCTTGCTTCTGCATTACTTCAATTATTTGGCTAATCCAAACAGGGCTCAGTTCCAATTAGTTTGGACTAGCAGGACTCTACTGTAATGAGATTTATATATATATATAAATCCATCCTATATTTATTAAGTATTATCTACTATTACTTGGAATAGCAATTTGTAATAAGTGNTATAATTAATATATAATTATATGTACAGTACCTAATTTATATATAATACTATACAGACGATAGCAAACTCAATTTACCCGCCTAAACTCTCTGTAGCGTGGTGCTGGACAGCAGAAAGTAGTTTGGCTGCTTGTCCGCGACGATGAGTTGGCGATGACGTTTTACCATGTTTTACGCGTCCCTTTTAGCATCTTTATACGAATACTGTCGCAATTTTTCGTTGCGTTAAAGGAATCTACGTTATTGGAACCTACGTTATAGGGGGTCTACTGTACTTGTTTATGCTGTTTTTAGTTTTAAAAATTGATTTTTTTCAAGATGAGTTGGTTTAGACATTTATGGTCCAGTGAGTGAGTTTGAAAATTGGTTAACTCATGACCATGATTTTTGTTTGGCTCATTGTATCATTTGCCAAACTCGTTTAGTGTTAAATACGATTGAGTTAAATCATTTACTTCATCAAGCCTGTTGTGAAAAGTGTGGAAAAGAAGTGCATCTTCTCACTTACCTTCCCCTCCTCTGGTCATTGTAACAGCCAACAAAGCAATTTCCAAAGATGGTGATCCTAGATAACACAATGGAATAATTTTTTAAGTAAAAGAGAATTAATTAGTTATAATTTCTTTGTGAGTAGTGTTGCAATATTAATGTTATCTGAAATAAGATTGCAAATTTATTTTGTAGTACACAATAAAAGCATGTATATCCATATATAAATGGAGAATTTTCATGTTTCTTTCAAAAGATTGATTCTGGATTTTCCAATCGTTTTCCATTTTTACATTTGATATTTATTAATTAATGAATGTACCATGCTTGTAATCTAAATCATTAATTTTTCTGAACTAAAATAAACTTTAGAAAGTATTCAAAAGAACTTGAATTGGGAGAAATTTTGGCATTGTTCCATCACTATTTATAATAGTACACTCTACTATAAAAGTTATAAAATTGATAAATATATCTTGTTCTATGCATTCCAATTTTAGAACATTATTTAACCTGCTGCTGTAGATCTGGTTGGAATTGAAATAGTATGTATGTATATGTATATATATATATATATATTTTTTAAATTGTAATATTAAATATCTTACTAAAGTATTTGTGGTGTTCTATTAAATTCTGTCTATTAAATAAGTCTTGGATAAGTCTCAGAGCTGCCAACAGAAATCTTGTATCCTCATTCCTTGCTATCTATTGAAGGACCTTAGTGGCCAAATAGAGCTGAAGCAGTACCATAAAAGACTGTTAATAATTGATAGTTTTGAAAACACTCATTTGGGTGGTTCCTCCAAATGGTCTGTTGAAATTCTGTCATCTGGATGTACCCATATTTGACTGTGTATTTTCTCAAGGTCTGCTGTCATTGCTGTGACTGAAAACAAATTAACAAGTTGGACCAAGACTGCAAAATGATTTATTTAATTAAAGCTCATCACTGAGAGAGAATCCTATGGTGGTTCTAGCTGATGCATCAAAAATGACAAAAAGCTATGCTGTTGTCCTGGTATTCTTGAATACTGCATGATAGGGTAAATCCTTGAAGATTTGTGATGGATTTCTTCTTGTTTAATTTGCTCCATATGTCCAAAGATAAGTATTCATCCATAAAGGATCTGAACTGGTTATATAGATTGATGTTAGCTTGAAGTCTGTATTCTAAATAATCTATTCTAAAAATTGGTTATACTTAATAAAAATAATTGCTCAAATACCAACACCAGTTCAATATTACAACAAGGTTTACTAATAAAAATGTTTTAAATGTTAGTATTAGTATTAATAAATACAGAGTCCATACAGACCTGGAAAGTCGAGAAATAAGATTCTTAGCAGAAAAAGTCAAGGAATCTGCAAATACCATGGAATCCATCTGTCACTCTTGCTTCTTTTTGATCCAAACAAGTCTTTAAATTTGATTCGTTAAAGGGATGTCTATGAAAACTGAGAGACCAAACAAATGGCAAAATTTGTTACGCTTAGTCTCGTAAACTATAAATGATAATCTAACATTTTAAAACATTTGTTGGAAAGGAGGTTTATATCTGTGTTTAAAATAGTCAGTAGTGGGAGGTACAGCCATGTAGGAGAGGGATAGCATGTGAACACCAAAAATGACTTTATGATGCAGTGTTTGGGCAGCAAAACTTTGGATGGTGAAGAGTTAGGATGTTGAAATTTTTACAGAACAACAGGATTTACAATATTATTTAGCAATAATAACTGATAAAATAGATAGAATTTGTAAAGTTTGACCCGCACAGTTATTGGCAAGCGCCAAATCCGACAGAGGGCGCTGTTTTTGAGCCAAGATGGCTGCCGAAACAGGTATGGAGCCGACCACGTGTTTGTTCAGTGCCTGAGCCGATTCAGTTTCTATCGGTGACGACTACNTGTATATATATTTTAATTATATAGGCTATGTATACTTTTTGGTATATTCACATTCCTAATATAAATTTGATGTTTTTGTAATCCATTGTATTCTTCACTATGATTACCAGATACAGTATAACTGCCAGCATATACAGGGTGTGTCCAATAAGTATCAAGGTTGAAGTCATAAAAAGAAATTTATTGAAGATATATGTACAGTGAGTTATAATCTTCAAAACATAACCCTCCTACACTAATACACTGCTGCCAGTGCTTTTCCAGACTTCATATGTTCCTGGAAGTCGGCAACCATAAGGCTGTTCAGGCACCCTTTGAAGCCACTTGGACTGTCTCAATTGTCCCAAAATGATGTCCTTTCAGGTTCATTTTGATCTGAGGAAACAAAAAGAAGTCAGAAAAGCCACACCTTGACTGCAGGGTGGTTGGGACAGAGTTGGCACATTGTGTTTTGCCATTGTCTCCCTCACACTTAGTGATGTGTGACTAGGTGCATTATCGTGATGGAGCATCCAGGTATCGGCAATCTCCCTTTGAACGCAGCAGACCCTAATCCTCAAATGTTTAAGCACTTCTGCATAAAATTTACAGTTCACTGTTTGTCCAGCAAGTACAAACTCTTTGTGGACCACACATTTTGCATCAAACAAGACAATGAGTATCAATTTCAGTCTTATTTGCTCATGTGGGCCTTTTTTGGTTGAGGAGAGGTGCTTGTGTGCCACTCAGCACTTTTCTTTTTAGTCTCTGTACGGTATTCAAAAATCTAAGTTTTGTCACCAGTTATCACTCTGTTCAAAAGATTTGGATCAGTCTCCAAACATTCCAACAGTTCACAACAAATCATCACATGGTGTTCCTTTTGTCATCTGACAAAACCTTCAGCTCAAATTTCGCACACACCTTCCGCATTTCATCAGTCACAATTGAATGCACAGTGGATTTCGCTAAATTTAACTCCTGTGCTATCAAACAAACACTTAACTGGCAGAGTTCAAAAGTTCTTGAACCCTGGACACATTTTCACTGATTCAGGTCACTGTTGGACATACAGCATGTTGTTCATCTTCAACATCTTTCTGGCATCTTTGAATTTTTTATGCCACTCGAAAACATGCATTCTGGACATGGCTTCATCCTTGTAAGCCTCAGGGATCATATCAAAAGTCTCCATAGCAAATTTGTTCAATTTAATGCAAAATTTGATGGCAAAACACTGCTTGATGGTTTGCTGCATCTTGACTCTCAACACGAGCACTAAACACACTGTTACTCAGTTGTCTCCAAAGGCCCAGAGACAACCGAGCCTGGTCTCATAGCTTATGTGACACCCCCATCACCAATCCTGCCCTCCACTCTTTCCCTTTAGCAGAAAAAATTATTCCCGATGCTTATTGAACAAATCCTGTACCTCCAAACAGTGGACAAACTTCACAGTCCTGACAATGTCTGCTATTTGGAGATTATATTGTACTAGTGTCCTGTTAAACTGTGGGTCCTTTATTGGATTGAATAAATCCCAGAGGAATCATTGTGACTATACTGTGCTTTGTCATTTCTTAATATATTAAAATTAGTGGTATGACGTTCATATATCATTTTCACATTATTACATTTGGCCACCTGTCTGCACATTTTCTTCAAGACAGAGAAATAGTTCATCTTGAGTCTTCTTTTGTATTCAGGTTGTGGTTGTATGGTCTTTTGTGGCTGGAAGGAATTAATCAATCATTGTATTAACAATGCTGTAAACCCATGTTGTGTCACAATCTTGATATAATTGTGATACAACATGGATTTACAGCATTGTTGATACAATGATTGATCAATCTTGATACAATTGAGCTTGCTAATAGTCTACTATACTTGTACAATGTATGAATGATCTAATTAATAACCTGAATGCAGAAAGTTTTGTGTGTTATGGGTCAACAGAGTTGTAAGTTACAAAACTTGATTGATACATTGGCTTATAACATATATTGGTATGGATTTCACCGTTCTTACAAGTAATGGAAACATCCAAGAAATGTACTGAAGTTGTGCTTTCTTGTTCCAATTATAGAAGACCATAGGGATTGAAATTAATCCTTTAGAGAAATAGTTGCAGGTTGGATTTCTTAAGCCATAAAGAAAAAGATATTAAACAATAACCAAACACCTTTATCGTTGCAGAGAAAGTTTATTTAAAACAAACATTTTCGACCTATTCCATAGACCATCATCAGGTTGAAAACAGACAATTGGAAGATTTCGTTCCACAAGATCAAATACAAATATTTAAATTTCAAAAAAACTGACAATGGATTAAAATAATAATAATAATAATAATATACTGGTAATGTATAAACTTTCTCGGCAACAATAAAGGTGTTTGGTTATTGCTTAATATTTTGCTGAGCACATTCTATTTAATGATAAAGATATTGCTGACATATCTCATATATATCAAAATAAGATGTTGGAATTCTGGTAAAACCACCTTTTCCAAGCAACAAATAGCAAGCTCACACAGTAATCTAGAGGTGGAACTCCCATAGGTATATCCCTGCCTTGAAGATGATCTTATTGTAATAGCTAAAAAAGGGAAAACAACAAATAAGGTGAACAAGCTCTAAAATACTTTTAATGATATTTGCAGGCATTCTTCACAGTGGTGAGAAGGAAGTCCCTGATCTCATAAAAACAAGGTAGCAGTTTAATGGACAGATAGAGAGCTTGGAAGTCCAATATGTTTGTTTCGCCTCCCTTTTCAGATATGAGAATAAAATCTTCATTCAAGGCATGTAGTCCCACCTCCAGATTACTGTGTTTGCTGCTTTTGTCATTTAATAACAAGCAATTATTTATTGTGACATTAAAAATTGCAGCCTGGCATTGTGATAATCATATTTTTAATAAGTTTTTAATTTAAAATATATGCTCTCCACCTCAAATTAGTAGTGTTTTACCCCTATACATCATACTTTCCCTGTTAACAATAGAGTTAGTGTCTGTCATCTAACTTTTTTCAGAGGAAAATTTTTAATTAAAATAATGTGAGTTCAGGTTTGCATCAGAAGGTCATATATACTTAATTGGGGCCTCCCGTCCTTAAGCTTTCCATATCTGGTCTCAGCTTTCATCTGACTCCATTCTTGAGATTAAGGAAAGACAACAGATGAACAACAGTGGGAATTTATAGGTCTACAATTTTTTCAAATTGCAGCCCAATAACTAAAAATATAGAAAGTTTTTATAACAAAATGCTTAATTTTGAGGGTAACGATCGATTTCATAAAAAATTGTAAATGCTAACAACATATAAAATCTTCATTAAGTTCTACCTTTGAGATATAACCCCTCCATTTCCAACAAAAATTTAATAGCATTGATGGCTTTCACACACAAGCTACCATGCCAAATTTCATTTCTTAATCTTCACCCCATCCTGAGGTATTAAGTGAAATAGATGCCAACACACACACAAAATTTTTATGCCTTTTTTTTACTTTTTTGGGTTCAGGAAATCTCAAAATGTGGAGATTTGCAAAAAAACTTGGAGGATCAAATGTGACACAATTCCAATACTTTCCCTTGTTATGTATACATAATAGCCAGGAAAGTAAAATTACTTCTTAATATTTCAGTTATTATTCTAATAATTAAAACAATTGAGTTTGTTTAAAATTATAAATATTTAAATTATTAGAATAAACTAAATAGTTCTATACCTAACACACAAAACCAAATCTCCTTGTATGGTTGTACTATTCCGTACAAGAAATACACCTGCCTCTTTTTCTGCCATTAAAAGATCTGTTGCTTCTTGTCTGGTCATTGGTCCAAAATACCAACTATAAAAATAATCATAAATATGAGTATTTTATTTAAGAAAAATATCATTAAAATGTGTAATGCTTTAAAAAGTATTTTTCTTCAATTTCCAAAATATATATTCTTTAAAACAAGTATGTAAATTTAAATGTTTTAGTTAAAATTAAATGCATCATCATTAAACATAGTAACTTCAAAGTACCTCCAAATGATAACCTTGTTAAAGTTATAGTCTAGTGCAGTGTTCTGCAACCGGTGTGCCGTCACAAGGTGAAAGGTGTGATGTGAACTTTTACATGATTCTATTAATTTCAGGCTTTATTTATATATTTTTATCACAGTTGTTGTGTTTCTTATGCTTCTATTTCATTCACTAATGAAATAAGATGATGTTAAAGCATTAAAACACATATGTCGTCCCAGTACTCACTTATTCTTTTGGAGTTATATATTGGACTCACACAGATCTTAAGCAACTCCAAATGAAAACAAGAACAACACTCACTAAGCATGAACATCATCCTAAATCTGCCATAGAAAGATTAACCCTTTCACCNAAACACGGAACAGGTTAACCAACGAGAATTT
Source organism: Centruroides sculpturatus (assembly GCF_000671375.1). Lineage (NCBI taxonomy): Eukaryota > Metazoa > Arthropoda > Arachnida > Scorpiones > Buthidae > Centruroides > Centruroides sculpturatus. The sequence continues at coordinate 464,993 of NW_019384554.1, forward strand.
GGAAAATCTGCTGGTTGTTTCAACATCTGCCATTACGCTAGACATCAAGAAGATTGCCGCCAGCATCCAATCTCAGCCATCGCATTAATCACTTGGAGGTCCGGCCCCCAGTCAGTAAACTTAATCCTAATTTGGCCCTTCTTCAGAAAAGGTTGTGCATCCCTGGTTAAGTTATTGTCGATTCTTATGGAAATTTCATTTTAATGAACAATAATTTGAAATAATTCAATTTTGTGTCAGGTTGGCCTCTACTAGGCCCTCCATAACAAAACTCTGGCTACACCCATGATTATACCTTTTAACTGGAGAAATTTCTTAACATAGGCGTAAATAAATTAGAAAGAAATAAATTTCGCTAGATCAACAAGCTCTTTTGACGATAATTATTGTCGAAAGCACTTGTTGATCTAGCGACATTTATTTGTAATTTAACGCCTATATGTTAAGAAGTTTCTCCTATTAAATGATCGGCATGCTGTCCATTTCTGAATTATACCTTTTTAACTACATTACAACTACATTAACAAACTGAAAAACTGAGACACTTGAGAAGTGGATCCTATTATTTGAACAATGAACTATTTGTGTTTAGGACTGAATGCTTACTGAGTTTCATTCAAAATGGAGATGTGAACATCTGGCCGTCTTTTTGTTAGCTACAGTGGAAGTGATATACATTCATGATCCAACCTGTTGGCTCCATTATTACTCAGGAAAATACCACAGAAAAATTTGAAATTTTAAAATATTTTAAGTCTTAAATATCAAAGTTCAATCCTTGACACCACTACAGAACACCATATTTGAGTAATCAGTTTTTAAGTGCCACTTTTAATGATCACATTACAGTATTAATTTGATTTACATTAAAATCCACGTAAGAAATAACTGTGTTTTTTTATTTTTATTTTGGCCGGCTTATGCTGTGAATCTTTTTCCTTTTGTAAGTGTAAATAGTAAGTTCTTGTGACTGCATTCATTAGTGGTATTGATGAGGCTGTGATGTGAAATAATACCTAAGTTTAACATAGCATTATATGTAATAAATTAAATTTACTTTAAATATACATATATCAATGACTTTTGTATATATTTTAGATAATCAATTAAATGTGTGGTTCAAAAATAACCAACAGCAGATTTATCAATATGCAAAAGCTAATATGCATTTTGACAACAAAAAGCAATTTTGTCCTCAGCTGGTTTTTAATTCTACAATTCTTTTAACCAACAATAACTGTACTAAAATTGCTAACAACATAAACTTACCATCATGCAGAAAACATATGTATTTTGATAACAAAAAACAATGCCATCTTTCCCTGCTGGTTTTTAAATCTACAACTCTTTTTAATTATTTAATAAACATAAACTAGTATATAAGTCTGTTTTGATTGTGTTTGAACCAAATGTTTAATTGAATTTATTATAGTTTATTCTTATTAGTGTCTTTTCTTTACTATATACATCATCATTATAAATTACAATCATAATTTAAATGTTATTTTTAACATTTGAATGCTTTTTATACTATATCATAGGTGATCCAATTTCCATTACTGATAGTTTATGGTCACTGATTATATGTAAAAGATTACTTACTTTATTGGCTTAAAATTTTTTGAGGGTTTTTATAAATTCAGATTTGTCGAGTTATTTTTATGATGCATACTATTTGTATAAGAATTTCTAATTGGTTTTCCACTATGAGAATATTGTATCTAATTTGTTGTTTTGATAGATTTTTGACAATTTCTTTCTCACCATTTGTGGAAGTAATTTTATAAATCTCCATCACATGGATAAGTCAAAAAGTAAATGAAATGTTTTATTATTAACTTAAGGAAAAAGTGAAAAAATTTTGAATTACAGTATTTTTAATCTGGTCTATTAGTTTTGTGTGTTTTCTGCTATAAGAATAAATTACTGACTTGCTTTTTGCATTATTTATATAATTAAGCTAAAATAATAATCATGTAAAACAATTCTCAGAGATATTTTGCGAAATTAAAACTGATAAAGTAAAGAAATTAATTTCTGTTTATTTTTTTTACACTTGATGTTAATTAGCCATTGTCAGAAGTGCACAATTGAACAATTAAATACTTTGAAACATATTTTAAATAATTAAAAAATTTTAAAACAGAGAATAGAAAAGTTTATATTAAATTTTTATTTTGATAAGATTAAAATATTAAAAATATATTTTGAAATTGTTATTTTATTATATATATTTTTTTTAATTCTTATCATCTCAGTTATTCATATTTCAAAACATGTTTTATAATTTATTGCAGAATTTAAAATCTATTGTTATTAAATTTGACCTCTTCAATAATTTTATTACTTTAATAAGTATGATCAGTATGCAATAACAAAGAAATAATTTGAATAATCTTAAGTTATACAACTTAACTGTGTGAAATATATGATTGAATAAAAATAACCTATCCTAAACTAACTTTTTATGAATGTATTATTAGAAACTACTATTATGATATTTCTCACTCCTTTCTAAGTCTTTCTCAGAGATGGCAGCACAATGCAGAAGTCATTTTAGTTAAAGCTTTCATCAGCTATTAAATATTTTAGTTATTAGTTGTTTCAGTGTTTAATTTATCAAGAATAACAAAATTATCACTAAATATTTGCATTTTTTAATAGTGTGTTGACATTGAATTTTTATTAAGAAATTTCTCTTACACATATTTTATATAAACTTTAAATCTTAAGTTTTTACATAAGTTTTATGAAATAAATTTGTTAATATCCTTGTCAAAAACTTTATTTTTTATATCAAACTACTTAGGAAAGCTTAAATATGCTATTGCTAATAGATGATGTACTGTATATATCAACTAGTCTTTTTATTATTTATTTTTATTATATTTTCATTTTGTTTTAACACATACATACTATGAAGTTAATAATGCACATTTATTCATAAATGTATATAAGAAGAAACATTCGTAATAGATTTAATTAAGATACTCAGCAGTGTAGCCAGTTTTAAAAAATTAAGTAGACATGTAAATTTTAATGTTTACAACTGTATAGTGCTTTTCTTTCTAATTTTAAAACACAAACGTTAGGTTTTTGTATCTTAATAAGTTAAAGATTAAAAATAAATCATAGGTACTGCAGTTTTCATATAGTTTGGTTTAGTCAGATGTATTTATAATTTTTAAATTGTTTCTAAATAAGTAAAAACATTATATAAGAAAATTTGTGGAATTTCACTGTTTTATTATTTTAAAAATATAAGAAATATTAAAGTAATTAACTATAAGAAACACAATTCAAATTTATTTTTTATTTTATTCAACAAATTTTATTTAAGTGAACAAATTTCTTTAATTTATAAATACTTTCTCATGTAATTTTTGTAAAGATGTCTTCAGATTTTATTATGTATTTGGATAACATAACAGGAAGCAAAATACTATATTTCCTTGATTTTAACATGTACTTTTTTTTTACATATTTTTGCTGATCCAAAATAGAAGTGTATCTTAGAATTCTTGGTATGTTGTTTGTAGACCAAAACAACAATCAGAAATTATTGTAAGTGGATCATCTGATGCATTGTGCATCAATAATAGATTTTTTCAGCTGTTCTACTACATAACAATCACACCAATTAAAATGAATTTTACTGGAAATGTGTGCTTAATTTAAAATTCTTTTAAACATATAAAACGCTTTCGAAATGACATTATGATGAGGCATTAAAAAAATAGTTTAGTTAACTGTTCTTCTGTATATAAAAGGAGCTGTCAAACATTACTTGTTTTATGGTATTTATGGTTATGGTATTTATATTATTTTTGAATTCATTATTTAATAAAATTTAATTATTAAAAAATTTTTTCATAAAAAAAATTTATCAAAATTCAACTTCTAATTCATGATATTTCTTAAAATCAAGAAAATAAGGTAATGTTTAAAATAAAGCAATTACATTAATTTTAAATTCACCAATTTTAAGAATTTGTTAGAGTTGAAAAAAATGAAGGATTATAGATTACTAATACTTTGAAATTAAATATTAAAAGGATAAAAATAATTATAAAATACTTTTTTTTATTCAAGATATTGCTAATGCAAATAAAATATATTGAAAGTAAAATATAAAAATAAATAACAATTAATTTTTTATTAGTATATCTCTAGTCAGGTATAGTATTTTCCTACAACCAACAAATATCCAATGGTTTAACCATACACGATATTAATTGAATTGTGTATGGTTAAACCATTGGATATTTGTTGGGTGTAGGAAATACTATGCCTGACAAAGGATTATAGAGTTAAACTAATAAGAATACAGCTACTCTATTTATGGAAAGTAAAATTTTTTACTTTAATTTGTATTAGTAAATTGAAAATAAAAATTGCAATTAATAATGCAAATGAATTTTATCAATAATGAAATATATTGTTAGATGTATATTTTAAAAAAATGAATTAGTTAAATATTCCAAAAAAGTAAAGTAATAAATATTAAGTGAGATTTTCATTTAAAAATTTTAACAAAAGTCATTTGTTAAATCAAATATTCCCAAACAGTCACTATTTGTAACATGGATTATTTATAAACTTTTTCATATTAGTTATGAAAATTCTCTTTTTCTTGAAAACTGAAGAAATTAATTTGCATTAAATTATATCCTTTTTGTATCATTGCAATTGATAGTGTTCATGAGTTATTGTTTTATTAATATCAGTGGCAGCTTGTGATAAGCACTGCAGAACCAGAACATCCTCAAAGAAAAATAAAATCACAAAATAATGTCTTTTTATTGCATAGTAATTTATAGAAATTATTACACATGATTTAAAATTATACTGTTTTTGGTTAAAAGAAATTAAGAAATAAAAACAATTATATTAGATGTATGACTATCTGCTGTGCATTTTCCTGTGACAGTGCTCTTAAACAGTGAGGTGTGATCTCTGATCTCAGAAAACAGTCCTACTTGTGCTGCTGCGTCATCTTGTGATACAATGAAACACTTGAGAAGACATCAGTAACTCGGAGAGTGCACAAATTTACTGTTAATCTTAGCTTTATTCAATTCATGGTCCATAACATATATATAATACATTATAATATCTCAATAGTGGAGACCATCAGGACCAAGAAGTTTGTCTGCTATTTGGAGGTACAGTACCTGTACATGCTGGCGGCTATACTGTATCTTAACCTGGTCATTATATAGTGAAGAATAAGATGGATTACGAAAACATCAGATTTGCATTAGGAATGTGAATATACTGAAAAATATATGTAGCATATATAATTAAAATATATATACAAGATTTTTACAGCTGAAGAAATAAATATATTTTTAATTGAATTTTGTTCAATTGTGGAATTACGAAGGTGATCCACTTCGAAGGGTGGGAAATATATTTGGAATTGTTACATTTATAATGTCATTTATGATCTAAACAACTAATAAAAATTAATACAGGGATTTGTCTGCTTTGTAGTTATCAACTAGGTGTAACTTTTTAAACATTCTTATTCTTTCAGTAACTGATTTATTAAAAATTACACTTTAGCCACCACAAAGCTGTTGAAACAGTTACAACAGTATTTGTTTGGTGAAAGTTCAAAGGTTATGTTACAGAGGCAATTTGCCAATCACTTTAAAGTGTGAGAAGATATTCTGTTTACTTGCATTTATGACGTCATTTATGATCTTAAGTTTCTTTTTCATTGATATTACACCACAGTTCTTGTCAAATGAATAACTTCAGAAAAGTTTATAGTTTTTTGGTATCATAAACTTAATTCCAACAATAAGACAGAAATTTAATAACATTAATATGTATAATGATAGATGGTGATTGACAACTTAACCAGATTAAACTTCTTTAATAGATAGATTATAAGAAACCAAATAATATTCTTTGTCTTATTCCTATTTTAAGCCAGTCTTTATTTGACACCAATGGTCAAAATTCATCGTCTGAAAGAGTATTTGAACCAAAACCCATATTTTACAACTTTGAGTGAAATGTATGAGTAATAAGTAGACTAAACAACCTTTATAAACAGCAAAAATTTCTAATTATTAACATTTTTTATCACTTTTAATGACATCTTCAGTTAACACAAATACAATAAATTGTATATTATGTATCATTTCATTTCAAAAGTACTGAAGATACTATATACATTTTGTTAATAGAGACTCAGATGGAACCTTTTGTTGACCTTGAAAATCATTTTCAAGGTTGCATAAAACAAATTTGAGAAGAAAGTAAAGTTGCAAATAAAAAAAAAATAATTCAGACCTGAATGTGACTTCAGAAAATGGTTTTAGACTAATTAAATGGTGCTCTTTAACTTTGTCATTGAAACTTTTAAGTTATATTGTAACTTTTTAAGGAGTAAGTGACCTTGAAGTTATTTTCAAGGTCAGCAAAAAGGTTCTATTCAATTCTTCATGTATGACTTCCTACATAACTGCATTAACGAAATTAATACACTCAATACTTTTGGAATGTAAAGGGTGTAAGGGACTTTTGACTTTCCCTATATATATACAATACATAACAGAATTGTACATCTTTTCTCAGTAATATGTTAGCCTTCCTGTCTTTCTTTGTAATAAAAATTTATTTTTAAGTATAGAAATAGATAAATAAATAAAACTCACGCCAAAATTGTATAGTCTTCTTGATAAAAAGCACTGAGTTCAGCGTTAATACGATTTTTCTTATATCGCAAGTACTTTCGACGAGTATTATATCGTCTTCAGGCGAAAAAAGAACAAATTTGAAAATTACTTGGAACATTCTGCATGTTCTAATTTTCAAATTTGTTCTTTTTTCGCCTGAAGACGACGATATAATACTCGTCGAAAGTACTTGCGATATAAGAAAAATCGTATTAACGCTGAACTCAGTGCTTTTTATCAAGAAGACTATACAATTTTGGCGTGAGTTTTATTTATTTATCTATTTCTATACTTAAAAATAAATTTTTATTACAAAGAAAGACAGGAAGGCTAACATATTACTGAGAAAAGATGTACAATTCTGTTATGTATTGTATATATATAGGGAAAGTCAAAAGTCCCTTACACCCTTTACATTCCAAAAGTATTGAGTGTATTAATTTCGTTAATGCAGTTATGTAGGAAGTCATACATGAAGAATTGAATAGAACCTTTTTGCTGACCTTGAAAATAACTTCAAGGTCACTTACTCCTTAAAAAGTTACAATATAACTTAAAAGTTTCAATGACAAAGTTAAAGAGCACCATTTAATTAGTCTAAAACCATTTTCTGAAGTCACATTCAGGTCTGAATTATTTTTTTTTTATTTGCAACTTTACTTTCTTCTCAAATTTGTTTTANTCAGTTCCAATTAGTTTGGACTAGCAGGACTCTACTGTAATGAGATTTATATATATATATAAATCCATCCTATATTTATTAAGTATTATCTACTATTACTTGGAATAGCAATTTGTAATAAGTGTGCACAGATGATTTTCATGTGATTATAAGTTATATGTGAGTAATGGGTAAAAAATATTTTATATTGCAAACAATTCTTTTTAAAAATTTTTTTATCACAATATATAAAACTTGCACAATAATTTCAAGTTATTCATTTTTTTAGAAAACACTGTTGTAGCATAGTGGTTTTATATTCATAAAATTACTTAAATTTGACTTGAAATCAAATTCATGATTCAGATATAAAAATTTAAAATGTGTAAAAAAAAACAAACAAGACTAAATAAATTAAGAAAAGTTTTGTGCGACTTTATTTCACATAAAATATATCTTTTATGCAAAGTTTGAAAGTAGAGATTATGTTGATTTGTTATGATCATGTATTATGATTTTCCCTCCATATTTGTCAGTTTCTGTATGTGATTATTACTACATTCAATTTGCATTAATACGAATTGCTAGGGAAACAGTTAGTTTGCTTTATCAAAAATTTGTATTGACGAGTTTCAGGGTCAGGGCCAAGGTCAAGGGAGTTAAGTCTTATCAGATGATTGAAATCTGTAAAATAAAATACAGTATTCTGAATTAATTTACTAAATAAAGTTAAATAAAATTTTGAATTTGTTTTTGTTAATAAATTTAGTGATTTTTCAAATCAAACAAAATGAGATGATTTCACCATTTAAGTATGGAGTTAAGTATATTATTATTGTTCATTACACATTTTTGGTTATTACAATACTCATGTGGCTGCTCAAGAGTTTTTGAATTTTATTCTATTTCAAATTCAAATTGATATATTCTATCCACGTGCTTCATTTAATTCCATAAGCTGTTCTAATGTTCCAAACTTGGAAACAGTTGTATTCAATTTTTCACCTGACGATGATAGCTTTATGCTATTCGAAAGGGCTTGTGAACTCTCTTATTTGCTAAAGGTCACTGTTTGTAACGCCACAACACGCTAGTGGAATTACGTTATAAAGTCTTTATTATTTTTTTTCACTGCCTAACAGAGGTTAATTTTTCTAAATGGCTCTCACAATTACAATTTGCTTAGGAAGAAAAAACTCAAACAAATAAATGATTCATCACACAAAAAACCTTCTGAAACCCCAGTAATACGTGTTTACAAAACAGCAAATGTTTTCGACCCTATCAGGGTCTTCCTCAGGCTACAGTTATGAGGAAGTTCATTTGTCAAATAAAAGATGTCATACAGCAACATAATGTCAAAAGGAACACTGCAACAGTCAAAAAGGACAGCAAAGATTTGGTATCTGATTATATGTTGCATTACTAACTTTTCAGTGGTCAACTTTATTTTTAGTAAATGCTATTCTCTCTTCTAAAAATAATTCTAACAAGGAGAGCCTACGGCTTTGGGGTAACGGATTTTGATGATCTTTGGTGTAGAGGTAGTACACCATGTGAGTGTACTACTAGTAAAATACTAAAGTGCAATACTCAAATATAATCAAGAAAATCGAGCTTAAAGTTTTTTTTAGCACTTTATATATAAATTATACGTACTTTTATTTGAGCGTCCTGTGGCAGAGTGGTAACGAGTCTGATTCATAAGCTTGAGTTCTTGGGTTCGATTCTTGTGTATAATTTTTTTTTATTTTTAGGCAATTTATATCGTTAAAGAGACTATCTTCTTGCTTTTTCACGATTACTTAGGTTATAATTTCGTTTTCATTTTCATTAAGCTTTATTTTGAGAAACTAATAAATTTTCTAGTATAATTTTTTTTTATTTTATGGCAATTTATATCGTTAAAGAGACTATCTTCTTGCTTTTTCACGATTACTTAGGTTATAATTTCGTTTTCATTTTCATTCATGCTACATTACCCATTACAAGAAGCATAATTCACCATGTTTGCCTTACTAGAGTCAGAAATATAACTCGTTGTACATTACTAATTCCGAAAATAAAATTTTAATTCAATTTTTAAAAGGTTAGTAATTTAAAAATATTTTTTAATAATTTCTTTTATATACTTTTCAATGATACGAGTTCCTTTAAATGAAAAAAAAAATCTTAAATTAATTTCGTTTATTTAAATTTACTTTTCTAGATTTTTAAGACAATAAATCCTTAAATTTTCAAGCCTTATTTATCATTATATTCTGTATTTTCTATGACAACTTTTTTAAGTTCATTAAACTACTAGAAATTATAAAAAGAAGTAATCTATTTTAAGTAAATCGTTGTAGCATAACGTAAAATTTTGAATAATAATAATAATAATAATATTGTGCGATTTTACCGCATACAAGATCGTCCCATTCTCTTGTTTTTTTTTTTTTTTTCATTATTAAAAATTACAATAGACAATATATCATGCCTAGTTTGATTNAATAAAATAAATTATATAAATAAGGCCAAAGTAACGAAAGTGAATAAAATACAAGATAGGATGTGTTATCTACTATTGAGATATTTTTACAATAATTAAGAATAATAATGGATAATACTACAGTTCATTTTATATCTTGTATTTTATTCACTTTCGTTGCTTTGGCCTTATTTATATCGTTTATTTTAATATATTTAGTCTGCATGCGCATTTTTCCGTTTGAATTTTATATTTATTCCATAATTTTATTTTATATTCAATTTTCAAAGTACTATTTTGGTATAACTGAGGAAGATCATTTAAAATGATTGAAAATGTTTTTATGGTATTAAAAATCATTTGCTGGATTGATAAAGGTGTGATTTTTAATCTGTATCATATGTGGATTCTTTAATTATAGCTTCAAGCAATCTATATGTTTCTCACAAATACATGAAGATGTTTGTATTTGTGAGAAACATAGGTGCTGAAAGTTGTGTTATAAGCATAAGCTTGCTCTAAGTTATAGTTCCAACTTATGTGGTGATTTCACGAAATTGAATTTTAATATTTATTCATTTATATATCACACACTAAGAATTTTTTTAAATTCTGCGATAATATTCTTGATGCTCTCAACTTAAGTGATGTCATATTTAGTTATTATATTGTAATTCTTTGGTAATTATCAGTCTTACAAAACTAATATATTAATAAATCATAATTACTTTTACAGTAGAGCATTGATTATCCAAAACAATTTGGGACTGGGATTGTTCAGATAACTGATTATTTGTGAAAAAGTATATTAAACACAAAACTGTACTGTATATATTTTGTATCACACATATTACAAATACATACCTTACATAAAGTAGTACATTAAAGTAAGCCTACAGTTTAGGTTGGCAGGGAGGGGGAGAGTGCTGTAATACTACAACACTAGTTGAAATTTGAATTTGTCAATTGGAACGCTTTTGGTTAATTAATGTTTTAGTTGATTGGTATTCAGATAATCGATGCTCTACTGTAATTTATATCTATATATAAAGTAAGCATATATTTGATAGATAAAAATTTAATTTTTATAATTATTTAAAATTTATAGATTGGTGAATTTGGTAAAGAATGTGCAGCTAAGTGGAATGCTATGAGTGATGAAGAAAAACAACCATTTCTAAATGCAGCGGCCAAAGATAGAGAACGCTATAAACAAGAGGTAAGAAATTATTTGACACGCATTTTATATTGTAAATAGGAAATATTGAGTTTAGTTATAAGAACAACTTTGCAATTTAATATAAGTTTTCATTATTATTAAGTGTTAATTAATTTAATTAGAAAAATTATTTCTGATTAATTTAAATTCAAAGATTTTCAAAAAAGAAAACTTATAAGAGTAATTGAATATTTTGAAGACATGAGATTCTAAATGAGAAGTGAAATTTCATGTTGTGGTTTTAAATTTTGATTTTCATGAAATATTGAAGCTAGTAAAAATGAAATTTTGTAAAAACATTGATATATACTTTTCTCAAAAGAATAAAAATTTATTTAAAATATTGTTGTATAACATGAAAAGAATATGTAATGGTCATCTCTAGAACAATATTGAAGTGATAGAGCATAAAAGAGCAGTTCTTAAGAGAAGTAAATTGATCATTCTGTTTGAATATTTTCCCAAAGATTGATATAGGAATATAGGATAGGTATGAAGGCTGTCCAATAATTTCAATTTATTTTCAAACGACCCTATGACCAGTGGTCTTTTTCAAGGGTCAAAAAAAAAACTAAAGATACACACAATTAAGGTACAGATCAAAATTACAACAAAAAATTCTTTAAAAATTCATTAAACATTGTATACTTTTATTTTTGCACATAATTCTATAAGTATTCAGACATTTATCCCAGTGTTTCACAAATTTAAACCTTTTCCGAATAGCTTTTTCCTATCCTAGTGTTGTAAAATATTTCAAAATTGTAGCTTGCAATGTGTTTTGATCCTTGAATCTTTTCCTGATAATTCATGAATGAATTGAATAGTTGAAAATCTGATGAACCTAGAACTTCTTATCAAGAAAATGATTCAAAGACCAACATACGTTGTAATCAGCAGTTCATGAAGTTCCTAAAAAATATATTAGAAAAAAAAAACTAATGATAATTATGTTGTGGAATATTTCATCATGTATAGAATGAAGAGAACATAAAGGTATAAAAAATTAAATGTTAATTCATAACATTCAATGAAAAATTCACATTATATTGGAAGAAAGAATAGGAAGTGAATGGAATGAAGACAATTGATAGTATTTGGATTGGCTTTGCTATGCAAGTTATCAACATATAATGTTACAATTTTGCTAGGCTAGATTTGCACAGCGTTTAGTTAGTAAGGATAATGAATATAGAAAGTGCACTGATCCAAATTAGAAGAATCATGAGAATCCAAATTAAGTTTGGATTTAGATCTCGTAAAGTAATAGAAACTTCTCCGTGTGTATATTCATTTTGCCAAGTTATTAGTTAGTAAATATGTAAGATAATGGCTGGATGTTCAATTGAATTAGATGATGATAGTGAGGCAAAAAACTATTTGGAGTCATCACAAGAGAAAATTCATGATACTATTTATTCTCTGACAATTAACAAGGAGAGTGCACATGGTGAAAAATGCAAATTTGAATGAACTTTTGGAGTTTGTAGGTGTTGGTCTTTTTAGTACATATGTAAAATATTAGGTTTATAGATGGTCAACCATTAAATACCAAAAATTTTTTTTGTTAATTATTATTTGTTATAAATGCAAGATGCTGTCATATGCACATTGAAATGTGTTCATCAGAGCAATCTAAGATCTTTGCCTACTATAATTTTGTCTCAAGTTTGAATCCTGACATTTCTGAAAAGTTTTTTTTTCCCAAATTTTTCTTCAAGTAGTATTTATTTATAAATAATTCTTAAATTAATTAAACAAAACAGTTTTGTAATTTTGTTGCCCACAATTTTTTCCCTTCCAAATACTTGTTGATGGAATGTCTTGCAATAATTCTTCTGAATAAACAAACACATATATTTTGCAATTTGTTTCAAAATTATTTAGAATTATAAACATATCAAATAAGTTAGTAATATCACTTTTGGATAGCTGTTATTATGTTCTATGTATGTCTTCTCTCTTTAATTCGACATTAAGTTCGGTAGACTATCATTACAGTTTTCAGATTAGACACTTCTTTTATTGTTTCGACATTCGCATTTCAGACTTATATAAATGTCAAGTCCCTCTTCAGTGCAATACTATGGTTCTGTCTCCTAAAACCACTGTACACAACGGGTAACATTGGAAAGATTTTAAAATACAGCTATTAAAAACACGTCAAATACATTTTCACCATTAATACGGAAAACTTTTAACATTTGCTCATAAAATCTTATATAAGTACAACTTTTAAAGAATGTGTATGTTCTACAATATAACGTTGCAGTAACTGCAATTATAATCATTTTACAGATAGCATAGTAATATTAAAAACATTTTTTAAGGGATACATACACACTTTTACAATATATTTCCAATTTTTTCCTCTGTTACAACATTATTATAAATACATTACAACTAGTTATAATGTATTTATAATAATGTTGTTATATAATAATAATAATGTTTATAATAATGTTGTAACAGGAAAAAATTGGAAATATATTGTAAAAGTGTGTATGTATCCCTTAAAAAATGTTTTTAATATTACTATGCTATCTGTAAAACGATTATAATTGCAGTTACTGCAACGTTATATTGTAGAACATACACATTCTTTAAAAGTTGTACTTATATAAGATTTTATGAGCAAATGTTAAAAGTTTTCCGTATTAATGGTAAAAATGTATTTGACGTGTTTTTAATAGCTGTATTTTAAAATCTTTCCAATGTTACCCGTTGTGTACAGTGGTTTTAGGAGACAGAACCATAGTATTGCACTGAAGAGGGACTTGACATTTATATAAGTCTGAAATGCGAATGTCGAAACAATAAAAGAAGTGTCTAATCTGAAAACTGTAATGATAGTCTACCGAACTTAATGTCGGATTAAAGAGACAAGACATACATAGAAGTTAGTAATAGTTGATTGATTACTCAGTCTGCAATGTTGAATAGGTAAGAGTTTTGCATTATCAGAAAATAAATTTTATTGAAGAGAGATATTTTGAAAATTTTAAGTATTGCAACAGATAAAGAAATAGATCAGAATTTTTTTTGTATTGGTATAATGGTAAAGGAATACCATTATTTTGGAACAAGAGTATATTGGAGTACTTTAGAAAAAAATTCTTGATAAAATTACAGCAGTAATCAGTTTTAGTTTTATATAGAAAATTGAGGGAATGGAGTCAGGAATGGAAATGGAGGGCTTCAACTTATCTATGGCATCCTTTGTTTCTGAAAAAGAAAAACTGTATTCATAGGTGTAGTTCTGTGGCAGAAGTGTAAAATAATCTTCCTTGGGTGTAATTTGGGGAAAATTTTGTTTTAATAGATTTACAGGCATCAAATATCATGTCATCAGAAAAGGAAGTTGATTTATTTTGAGTTCTTTTAGAAAATTTAGGAATGAATCCCCAAAACATATGTGGAGTCAGAAGCTAAAGTGTTTACAATATTATTAAAGTAGTTTTGAAATGGTGTGCTGCATTTTTTGTAGTAGTATTTTTGTAAGATATGATGAATATACAGGTTGCATGGATTTCCATTGCATTTCCACATGGTCCATTGCTTTCTGCTGACATTTCTTAATTGTTTTAATGTTTTTATTATATTTTTCATTTTTAAATTGATAATAGTTTGAGGAGATAATATAGGAGATTCCAGGAAAGTCCACTCAATAGAACAAATGTGTTTAGCAGCTTATTTAAAGTTAAAATGATACCATAAAAGGTTTTATATATTCTCATAAATCACTGAGTATTTTGTGTTAATGCAATCCAAAACTTCAAGAAAGATTGCACAGTGATCATATAAACCCTTCTGTCAGGTAAGTGTTGAGGTTACAATTTATCAAAAAGGCCAGATCTAAAACAGAATTATGGTGTATTGGGAAATACTTTCAGTAAAATTGAAAAAAATAGTAAATTTCATTAATAAAAAAAATATTTGCAGGGATCTAATAATAATAAAATTGGCCCAACAAAATGACCAAGAAATACTAGACACATTAAAATCTGCACGTACAATTAATTTAAATTGTGAAGTGTAATTTATTGTTTTCAGAAAGTGATGTATTATTTGAAATTCACATCCTGTTATTATAAATGGAAATTATAATGAGATGAAATTTAGGGATTTTAACTAACAAGATATAATGAAGGTATTAGAATATTTTTATTATTTGCGTCGAAGGGTGGAAAATCAGTAAGATACTGCTACCTTGTTGGTTTTCATGGCAAAGTGAAAGATGAGAAAATCCTAATTGATTTATAGAATTTTCTAAATTGTATCTATGAGGTAATCCATAAAAATCTTGAAAGAATTAAGTTATAAAGGTTACAAATGTCATTACAAGTTTTATAACTTTAATAACCTTTAAAACCTGGATGGTGCAAGGAAAGGTTTTTTATATTAAAAAAAAAAAAGACGAAAGCAAAATCCTTACCTGCAAATGAGGAGAAAAAAAAATTGTGTTATAATACAAATTTTTAACACTTGCACCATCCAAGGTAGTAAGGAAGTGTTGTACAAGTGCGATGTTGAGATGATTTAAGTGACAGGACGAGTCCACTTCGTTGGTGGTAAGACAGGCCAAACTGATTCCTTTAAATACTGTATTGTTGTCGGAATTGTTAATGAACTGCTGTTGAGGTGGTTGGTGATTTTACAACAAAACTGTTATTTTGTTTAATTAATCTATATATATAAAAATGAATGTATGTGTGTGTGTGTCCTTCATGCATTACCACACCGTTTATCCGATTGCCGTGAAACTTTGGGAAGTTGTTTAATATACTCCGGCGAAGGTTTGTGGTGTAGTACGATTGCCATGAAGCTTTGGAAAGTTTTTTTAATACACTCCCGCGAAGGTTTCTGGCATTTACCCTACGATAGATGGCGCGCGTTTACACGAGCATTCAAGCACAGTGTGTTCGATCGATTTCAAATTGTGAAGACCATCTCCCCCCTCCAAAAAATATCTCTATATATGCATTTATTATTTACGATATTTCTTATAATTTTTGTTTAATCACTTTATTTCAACTTTTTTTTTGCTAATTATGTATTCGCTCGAACTTCGTTAAAACCTTAACTGTACCCCGAACAACAACCGAAGTTGTAGGAAGAAATTCGCGTATTTTACCGATCTAGGTATCCCCCTTTTTCAAATTTTAATATCGACTCAAAATAATTTAAAAAGACAAATTACAATAAAACGGTTTATTATCCAACTATCAGAAATTTCACAACATGCCAAGGAAGAGAGGAAGGAGCAATTAAATAATTAAAATTATAAAGGATTAAAAAAAATATATAAAAATGGGGAATATCGCACTTCTGACAATCGCTGCGAGTGTGTGGGCTAAATTTGGAGAATCCGTGCTTCTCGCATGGACAACTGTATGTGGCCGGCTCACGCGTCGAAAAACCTTCCGATTTATTCGTGTACGCACCAGACGGAAAAACAAAAAATATCGTGTATCCACAAGCACTCCAATAAATAAATAGAATTGAAACGACACTTTGAAATGTTTTCCCGATGAAAATGAATAATAATAATAAGTTTCAATAAAAATGATAAAATGTAAATTTAATTTTATCATAACGAGTTTGCTTGAATTTCCTTTCTTCTGAGATCGCAGCAATGCGCGACGGGTAATCTAGTATAATAATTATAAATACAGTATACTCTTGATTATTTGTGTGTGATTATCCATGCATGCTTACATCTCAATAAAAATGTATGTCAGGTATACAAAGATTAGCATTAAAATATAAAAATGTACATTACTCTTGCTATTTAAAATGTTATATTGAGCATCAGAACTACTACCAGAATGTCAAGGAATAAATTAAATGGTCTAATAAGTACAGTAAGTGCAGTTGATTCTTGATATGGCTTTACTTTTATGTATACTGTGTTTTTACTACTTCTATTAAATAAGCTGTAAAAGTGTTTGAAGAAAATATTTTAAATCATTTCCTGATCAATAAATCATTAATATTGCAAAATTAATGGTGTTTTACAATGATATCTAACTGGAAACCTGTCATTCTCAGACAGATGATAAAATAAGAAATTGATTGTGAACTGCAAGGTTCAATAAACTTTTCTGACTTTTCTGTTTACATCGAAAATTTTATTCATTTTTGATTACATGTAAAGCTTATTAATTAATTAATTATTATTTTCAAAATATATAAAATATTGTGTTAAATTTAATATGAAATTAAAAACTAAATGGAAAATCAATTAGCTTTTATTAAAACAGACTTGCAGATTATCCATTTCTTTTTCTTTTTTTCTTATTCTGAACCTTCGTTACTGGTGATTAGCCCAGATAATCGGGCGTATATTGTAGATAGTATTTTAACAAAAGTTTGAAAGAATTTCCAGAAATGTGTGGATTCAAACTTGGGAGATCATTGGAGTAGGTAAAGATCTTACCATGCCACCTTGTAGTACCTTGGAATATCATTCTTACCACACACTTCATAATGAACACTAAATACTTTTTGTCAATTATTACTGAACTGCTGACCATCTACATCTAATATTATGTGTATAATCATGTATATTCAGGAGAACCACACCTACAAGCTTTAAGAGTTTTGTTCAGATTTGCATTTCCCACCATGCACTCTCTCATTGTAAGTATTTCTTTTATGCCAAAATATTAAACTATTAAAAATACATGTAAAGACAAATTAAATTTTTCAATCTACATCACATACAATCACCAGGAGCAAACATTCTTCCATTTCAGAGATGACCTTTTACTAGATGCTTAGCCTCAGTAAAAATATATAAAACTTTGCATAGTTATTAGTTTATTCTGTTAGTATGTATTTTTTAACATGTAAAATACCATCTGCCATTTTAATCAGTTGAAATTTGAAGATTCAAAGCTTTTTGTAGCTTTGAATCTTCAAGTTCAAAAGGATGCTGAAAATATTGAGTCAAAAATTGTCATTAGATATTTCTTGTAAATACAAACAGGTGATAATGAGGCAAAATTAACGCACAGATTGCTGTTAATGAATAATTTCTTGTAAATACAAACAGGTGATAATGAGGCAAAATTAATGCACAGATTGCTGTTAATGAATAATTTCTTGTAAATACAAACAGGTGATAATGAGGCAAAATTAAGGCACAGATTGCTCATAAAATAAGAAGAAAAAACACTTTGTTGAAGGTATTTGTTAATTTTCTTGTTTTGTGGATTGAAAAAAGAAAAGTTAATTGCTTTTGTTATCTTTTTTTATTATTAATTTGTACAATAAAACATTAAAAATAATTAATTACTTAGAGTATAGGCCAAGAAGATTTGAATTATGTGGAATAGTAGCCATATTAATCTTTGATATATTTTTATTTGAATATTTATATTAAATGCAATATTCATATTATATACAACTATTGTAGACATTTCCAATGTTAGTTGATTTATAATAATAATAATAATAATAATGTTGTATGTTAGCAATGAATAAATGGAGAATTTTTTTTTTTTTCAGTTTTTCTGTATTTTATAAGTATTGTAATAATTTAATAAATATATTTGATGGAGCAAATAGAACAAGAAGTTACACAAGATCTTATTTATGATGGAAAAACTTAACATAGAAGTGAATGATATGTTCAAAAAAATGTCTGATGAAATTATAAAAAAATCAATATTTTTATCTTGTTTCAACCATTTAAGAATTAGAATGAGACAGTGAAACAAGAATATTCTATTCTAGCTTGATAGTGCTCCTTATCTTGTTATTGTTTTCAAATGATAGATTTTTGCTTCCACAAAGTATTATCTGTAATTTTCTAAATTGCTTTCTGTGACTTGTGATTTTTCTTCAAAACTCAAATCTATCTAGAAAATATAAACTTTAGTTTTAAGGATAATATCTAAATGAACTGGACAAGAGGAGCATGATTTCAGAAGAATTAACAAAAACTGAATTGAAAATAATAAAAAAAGAACTAATTTTCAGAGTAAATTGCTTGTAAATTAAAGCATTTTTAAAGCAGCTAACTTTATTTATTAATAAATGCATTTATTCAACAAATACTATCTATAATTATAAAATTAGTTGATGATTGTATTTTGAATATATACAATTGATATTTCTTTTAATTTTCTGTGGGTGGAAGATACGTAAAAATTCTTTATCTGAAACCTCCAAAATCCAAAGTGCTGATATGATATCCTTCCGATGATAAATTCCACAAAGCTTTTCTATTCTGTTTAGCACAAAAAATTTGAATTTGGCATTGGGCTACTCATTGAGTATTAAAGATGAAATTCCTAAAGTGAGTATTCTTTAATTTGTAAGCTTGACATATCCAGACTCAACAATAGGAAATTTTTCAAGGGTGCTTGCTTGGATTCGAACCTGGGTTCTTCACAGCAGGCAAGTGCGTTA
This sequence comes from Centruroides sculpturatus, assembly GCF_000671375.1. Taxonomy (NCBI): domain Eukaryota; kingdom Metazoa; phylum Arthropoda; class Arachnida; order Scorpiones; family Buthidae; genus Centruroides; species Centruroides sculpturatus. Next base: position 484,453 of record NW_019384554.1, read on the forward strand.
GCAATCTCAGCCATTTTGTTACCAATTTTTTTTCTACATCTGCAAATTTTACTTAGCCATTTTTATTACAAATCCATGATTTTTATAGAAGAATTAAGGTTTGCATCAATGCATTGCATTAGTTATTGATATTTAAATTACTCATTTATCTGGTAAGTGAATTCTGGCCTCCTGTTTTTGTTTCCATTGGCTACTCTTACAATAGAAGTAGTGACTTTGGTCAGTGCCTATGTGCAGTGGTGATATTCAGCAGGTTCGCACAGGTTCGACCAAATCCGTTGTTAACATTTTCAAAGTTTTCCGAACCTTGTTAAACACATGTAACATTTCTCGGTGGTTTTGTTTCTTTTAAAAAAATATGTTAAAATATACGTATTATACTCTGTAACACTACTAAGCTAGAGCCTTATACCCCGTTTGCCTTGGTGCGACCTCTCTCGACCGTTTCAATCTCAGCTGAAATGAGGTTCAATCGCGGTCGACTCGAGAGTTCTTGAAACTAGATCCAGCATAAGAGAGATCCCATAATCCCACACGCGCGAGAAAATACAAGATGGCTGCGGAACACGTGTCGTAATAAAATATGTACAAAAGAAACCATTTTTGAACACTCTTTTTTATTATATATATATATATAGTTCTGGCATAAAAAATGTTAAATTTTAACTGACTTAATTTTGCAAACACATGTTTTTTATTTATAGGGGTATCTTAAGGTCAGTTTTTGCACTAATGTTGCTATTGCCACTGCCTATGTGTTGTCAGCAGTCATCATAACACACCAATCAAGCACTTCTTATGAGGGCTGTTCAAAAAGTATCGGACCTTTGGTCAGCAAAAATACATTTATTGATTTTGAGGTACAAAACCATAATCCCTTTCAAAGTAGTCTCCTTGGTAATGTATACACTTCTCCTAGCGCTCCTGCCACTGCTGGAAATACTGCTGGAACGCATCTTTTGGAATGGCCATCAGCCAGTCTGTCGCATTCTGCACGATGTCTTCTTTCGACTCAAATCGGGTTCATTTTAGCGGCATTTTCAGCTTGGGAAATAGCCAAAGGTTACATGGAGCCATGTGGAGAGAGTACAGAGCGTGACGAACCACAGGAGTATTGTTTGGTGACAAAAGCCCGAATCAGATGCACAGAATGGGCGGATGCGTTATCACTATGGAGTTTTGATCAACCACAGATCAGGTCGTTTGCGTCACACAGCATCGGAAAGACAACGAAGGACCTCCTGGTAGTACCCCTTTGCGATGGTTTGGCCTTGTGGTGCGTACTCACGATACACCACTCCACGAGAGTCGAAAAAACTGTCAACGTGACCTTGATATTGCTGCGGACCTGCCGCGCTTTTTTTGGCCTTGAGGATCGTCCCTGAAAGCCTGCTGAATCTTGCGAATGGTTTATGCTTGGGTATTGCCAAGATTTTTGGCAAAATTTGATGTAATACCGTTGCTCACGTTATTCAGTCATTTTCCAACTTAGTGGAATCCGACGAGAGCTCACTACATGTCCTCACTCATAGGCCGACTGCCAACGACTGACGCTTCCTGCAGGCGGGAAAAAATTCAGGGCTGTGCGTGACTGTCCCCTCCACAACTCCACCGAAAGAGGCTTCCCGCGCATCATTGGTTTACGCGGAAAAAATAAAGTCCGATACTTTTTGAACAGACCTCGTATAACATGTTTTGTGCTTTGTAAAGATGTTCAAAATATGAAAAAAAATGTACAGATACTCCTATGGATGATAGTGGAGAAAAGAAAAAGCATATATAAATATACATGCTTTTTTCTATTTATCCATACCACAAAGTCAGGCTATTTGAAAAACTCAATTACAATGTATATGTGAAGCATCTGACTGAGATTGGTATTGGAAAAATCACTATATATAATTTGAAAAAACAGGACAAATTGTTAAGGTTCTGTGATGAAGTTTATGAAAAATAGAAAACTATTACTAAGGAGAAAATAAAGATCTTGACAATTCACCAACTTTGGAGTGAACATATACTATTAATACATTTTTGCAGAATGACCAACATACTGCATAAAAATGGGGGAGACCAGCATGCCAGAAATTCCAGGGTTACAGACATGCTGGTTAAACTGTGACTAAAATATAAAATTAATCAGATATAACAAAACTAGTCAGTTTCATTTCATCAATGTTTAATTAACACCTATGTGATTTCCAGCAAATAACTGTAAAGTTTTAATGTTGTAATTAAATGTTAAATAAAACATTCTTCAGAATACAATAAAATAATAACATTGTAATTTGACTGACTTAATTTAAAATCAGGAAAAGAGTTTTCCTTGGCAAGACACTAAAACAATTAACAACTTATTGACAGCAGCAGTAGCAGCAGTGTTAGTTAGTGTGGGCTGTACTGACCACCTACCCCACCTTAAAAATAATACCTTCCTTTTAAATTTCACACAAAGCCCATTTTACATGATGTAAGCTGAGATAATTTACAGGGAGTTTCTTAAATTTAATGTGTTTATTTTTGAGTTTTTGAATCCAATAAGAATGAAATACACAAAAAAAAAGCTTTCATAATTCCATGAATATTTTACATGGTTAGAAAAAAACAAAATGAAGAAATTAAACATATTGTAGTTTTTGATTTAATACTGACAGTTTCACCACAGTTTTAGAATAAAAACTCGTTTGTTTTTAAAAGATATCTCGTTCATTTTTTTTAATGCACCTTCTAGAGAGGGATGTATAGCCTCACTTAAACTGGCATGCTGGTTTTTACCATGTGGAAATATCTGATTTCATGGTTTCCCCAGATAGACCGGCATGCCGGTCATTCCACGAAAATACGGTAACACTTGACAGAATGCTGATTTATGAAACAAGCAAAAGCCTGTCATGGCTTTTGCTTGTTTCATAAATCAGTTTCTAAATGTCATTGCAAGAATATTCAATTATAAAAATTTATATAAATTTAAACTTACTCACTTCCTGTATATTATTTTATAAATTCTCAGTAAAAATTTTGTTTTTAAACCCCTACATCAAATAATTTTGAGTACAAGTTTTTTTTTTCCTCTTGAGATTTCTATCCTTTGTATAAACATGTATATTACAAGATTATACGTAATGCCATAACAAAGCTGAGAGAAACTGTATACATTATAATTCAAAAAGTGACAAAGTAGGTGTATGATTATTAGCACTTTGTTAAAAAACTCATCCATCTTGTTTGCTTCAGTGATGTAATGTTTCTGGGTTTCTTTTGGTGGCATTGTCAGTATGAAATGTTACTTTTACTCAAGCACGATTTCAAGGTGTGATATTCCCAAACATGTGTTACGCATGCATATCTGGAAGTGTTAAGCCATTTTTGTTTTTTTATTTCAAATAGTCATTTCCACAATTTAATGTTTTAAACATTTACAAAGATTACATAAACATTCAAAAAGACTATGCTCTGCTGAAACAGTGATAAACCATAAGTTGTTCCATATATTCAGGAATAGTAGTATCGGTTTCCATCCAGAATGAATTTGTGTTGAGGGAAAGATCTTGCAACATATTGCAAATACATACTTCGAATTGGCAACATTTTTCAAGTCAGTCTCTACTGCAAAAGGAGTCTGCAATTTGTTTTCTGATAGAATAGCATCTGTCTCTAGTAAAACTGAATCCTGTGTTTTTTCTTTTTCATGCATGATTTTAATTTTTCTTCAACTTTTTTATTGGTCCAAGCAGAGATTTGATAGCAAATCTTGGACATTTCTTAGTATAGTACTTGCAGTGTTTCTATTAGAGATGATCTGTTTCCAATTTCTTAATTTCTTGATACTTGGACTAGATACTTGATATGAAAACTAGAAAGTAAAAATGAGATGAAATATATGACAACTGCTGACCTACTGTATTTCCCTATTTACAAAAGCATCCTGACAATCAGTAATTTGAAAAGTTTTTCACTTGAAACTAGCTAATAGTCAAGAAAAGGGGAAGCAAAAAAAAAAAAAAACAATTCAACTTTTGAAATCAAAATATTCATAATTGGAAAAAACAATGTTTATGCCATGTTTCAGTTTTAAATTTTAAACAGGTGAGAAGTTGTGAACATTTCTTACAATTTTTATTTTTAATCCAAAAGATGAACAGCCAAAAAGAAGACCCTATTAAGAAACATATTGTTACATTAATCCCCCAAAAATGAACTTTATGGGTTAGATGTAGAATCTGCAAAATGGAATTAATTTCTTTGGTTCAATGAATGAAAAATCACATGCAGAAATATCATCTCAGAAAATTATCTAGTGACATTACTATGAAAGCAGAAATGATTCTGATATCGAAACAGAACAGATGTGGCTGATCCTTAGTTCATTGGCAAAAAACTATCCAGCAAGTAGATTAATGAGATACATCAGTAGTTTTTACCACTAATTCATTTCCAATATTATTAACTATCAAGCAATAGCACGGCCTTTTAAAAATTACCTCTTTTGGGAAAAGTTTTTACTATATTCATCAATCATCTAAATTGGTGGCTTCCTAGAAAGATTTGAATCCAAAAACTGTAGTCCTTGTTACTCTGTTGCAGTTCAGACAGAATTTGAATAACTTTTTTATCCTTTGGGTTCCTTCAATCCAAACTAAGAAAGTGATCAGAATTCAAAAGCCAATAAGTGTTGAAAGAAATAAGTGTATGACTGAAGCATTGAACTAGATGTTTAAAGCCAGTTATAACTTTGTTTGTTTTTATTTAGCAATCTTAAGGTTTATTATTTTTTGTTAATATTGTGTTTTAAATTTTCAAGTAAAAACTGTAATTAAAGTATTTAAAAGAAATGTTTCCACATGTTTTATTTTCATTGTAGAGAAAAAGTAGAAAAGTAATGTTTTATTGCTTCCTCACTGTTTACAAAACTTCATAGTTAATATGAAATACTAACAGAATACTGTTAGTACAACATTTTTAAAATAATTTTTTGTTTTCTCATTTTCCTAATCATACTCATAAATATTAGTTGTGTTAAGTGTTCATAAATCATCATTATCACTTTTTATTACATTTTTAATAAAACCTGTCTGTGTATGAAATATGTGAACTTTGTTTATTATTAATTTTATAATGTTTAAATATGTATTAGTCTATTACATATACCTGAGTATTCTTCAAGGTTCAGCAGGCCTACAGTTCAATCAATATACTGGATTTCATGATTCTTTTGTTGTATAGGTGTACTCAACAAAAAAGTTTTCAGTTTTTTTACCAAAATTAACTTGATTCTGCACTGGTCAGAACATATTTTTGTTGTTGTTTTGAACTCTTGTTTTAAAACAAACAACTCTCGAAAAAACCAAGAAGAATAACCAAAATAAATTCAATTTATTTGCATTTTTCACTGGATGCTTGCACTCTGGTGTTTAAAAACAAAACTATTCTATCTGGGTCGTTTGATTCATTCTTGTCTATTATCAGCAGTAAAGATGAAAAGCAATAGAAAAAGCAATGCTTACTGTTGGTTCCAAATTGCAATTTCAAAGCCTTATGAGAGCCTAATATAAGTTTTTGTCTATTCCCACATGAAAAATGGGAAAAACAGATGATTATTCGGAAATTGATCGGTTATATTTATGAGCTCTGAATTCTGAAAGAGTGGATTAGAATATTAAGAATTGGCAGTTTTCTGATTGTCCAGGTTTACACGAACAAGTTATGCTGTCAATTTTAAAACATATTTTGTTAAAGTTTAAAATGCCAGTAATTTTGTGTAGGACACACGGTCGGATTTAAGCATTTCGAAGCCCTAAGCTGAACTCTGTAAGGTCCCTTACCAACACTTCACAATTTTAGAAGTCAATCATAAAAGGAAAAGAATTAAATCAGACTATGACTCTGATTTAATACGGATATTGGAAGAAAAAGACGCGAGGTTTCACTAGTCTTCTGTTTTATAACTAAATTTAATTAAATTTTTATACCCATTTCATTAAAAATCTTTTTTAAATTGGTTTTATCAGTTTTTTAAAAAGATCTTATGTTAATTCTTAGAAAAAAAATTAATGAAATACTACACAAAATAAACAGTAAAGCATATTTTGTTGGTTTGTAAAAAAAAATGTTTATTACAAAATTTGACTTCAATTTTCTTTTTTGTACAAATGTTTGAGGTTCCTTGAAAGTCGAGGCTTTTTACTTGTAAATCCGGCCTTGATGGGACAATGTCAAAGCTGATGTTTTTTAACACAAAGGGCACAAATATGTATAGAACGATCTCACTCATTTGTTTAGATACCACATAATGACGTGTCCCGCTAACAATAATTGTTCTCCTTCTATAAAATTTTTTGATAAACAGCCACAGGCAGCATATATCATTATATCGGAAAGTACTATATGATTAATTTTACATTACTAGTTACAAGTGACCCAGATAAAGTAGCCATTTTGTAAAAATGCAGCATCCTCTATAGTTCATGAAAAACACAAAATACATATAATGTTTGTTACATTGAATTTAAGTGTTATTTTGCATCACAGCCTCAACAATATTGTTAATGAATACTGTTGCAAGAACTTACTGTTTACATTTACAAAAGGAAAAAGGTTCATACCAAAAGTGGATCCAAAACAAAACACAACATGATCAGTTATTTCTTGATTCGGATCCTAATATTCTGTAGGGTCCTCAAGCTTTAATAACAGCTTTGCGGCACTCTGACATAAAGCAGATGAGTTCCTTCAAATATTTTATGCCAAATTCAAGATACCAAATTCTTCTAATACTCTACTGCAGTTGTTTATTTTCATTGTTTGAATGCTTCTTGTCTATTATATTTACTGTTTATTTTCAGATCTTTTATGAATTTGTGTGTCATTTTAAATGAAAACAACACTAACAAACTGTGAAGTAACACTTTCTGTGTCACATTATTGTAAAGTGTAGTCATTTGCTGGATTCAATGTCACAAAATTGTTCCTTGTTGAAATTAGCTTGGCAGATAAAATATTTTTGTTGTACTCTGTTAACACCTTTACCTGACATTCATCCCTATGACCATTTGACTCATTGGACTTTACTGTTTTCATCAAACAATCTTTATTGTAGGCCTCATCTGTTCTATGCTTTACATAATTTGCCATCAAAAACTAAACAGGTTAAATTAGGATTCATCTAAAAACAACAGAATCTTGCATGTTAATACTCTAGTTTGCATGCTGTTTAATCCAGATAAATTACACTCTGTGCATTTTAGTTGAATGTAATGGCTTATTATATGAATGGTAGGCTTTTAAACCATGTTTTATAGTTTGTGCGCTCACTTTTACACCTGTTTGCTCTCCCACTTTAGTTTCAGTTCAGAAGAAGTAGCAATATATTCTTGCAGATTGAGTTGCTTCAGTACTCTTATCCTGGCATGGTGTACTTGTATGTTTATCTGTTATCCTGTTTGTTTATGTATGTTAATCCAGCTTTTCTTTCGATGTTGCTATTGTTACATTTCCTTCGGAACAAATACAGAATTGTTAACTGACAATGCAATCTGTACTATTTTTAAATTATTATTAGTTTTTATTTTATTGTTTTTACTATATTTTTATTATGAATTTTTAAATTTTGATACATTTACGCATTAACATATACCATGTTTTTCATTGATCATGTCTTTTTTATTCTTTATATTTTGTTTTTACTGTACTTCACTGTTGGGGTTTTTGTTAATTGGAGGGTGGATATCATCTGCCGTCTGGCAATTCCTAATTATGTATAAAATAAAATAAATAAGTAAAGTTAAGTTAAATTCATGAGAGGAGCAACCTTCAACATTCCAAGAGATAATTACGAATTTGAGGTCTATGGTTTTGTTTTTCAACCTGTGGGTTGTGACCCCCTGGGGGTCGCAAAGCCTTATGCGGGTGGTCGCGGGTAAAAGAAAAAGACAAGTGTTTATAGGTCCTACACTACAATAAAGAAAAGTACAATTTCAGTGAGAAGGCTGTATCTGTTTATTTTACAATACAATTGGTTTTTCAATTGATATTTAGGTCTCAACAGAAAGAAAATTAAATACGTAGTATTTAAAATCACTGATATAGTTTTAATATGGAGCTGGAGGGTCGCCAGAATTTTTTAAATTGTAAAGGGGTCGCATATTCAAGAAGGTTGAAAAACACTGATCTATATCATAGATGTCAAACAAGTCAATGAGTGCATTATTTTTGGTCAGCTGCAGAAAATATGACCCATTAAAATTAAAAAAACATGATGTAATTTTGATAGGAATATTAAATCCATATTTTTCACTGAGAAATCTCTCAACTATTTGATATGGGTTATTAATTCTCTATAAGGTAACATGTGGTGAATACAAAGAAGTGCTCATAGTGTCAATGATTGTTTCTAGGTTATATTGCTGTTCTAATAATTGTTTTGTTGTGTCCTAAGCAATTTCAGTTAAGTGCAAAATAAATGAGCCAGAGAGAAGCAAAATTTATGATGTGTGTAATGGAAAGAAATAAAAAATTTTTTTGTTTTTAAAAGTAAATGGTATTCTTTAATTTATGTTTATTTCTTTTGGTAAATACAGTAAATCTGGAATGTTAATTACTTTACAATAAATAAGTAAAACTGTGTTTTGCAGCATAATTTTATTATTCAATAAGATGAATTATTAAGCTTTTATAGAAGAATGGAGGTATGAAGTAGATAATTGTTGCTTTTAACTCATAATGAGGTATGATTGACTTTCATAAGTTGTCCAGGACTTCAACTCAAATTGACATTTATTTATGAAAGGCGAATGTCTCTTGAGTCTTGACAGTGTGACAATACATACTATTTAAGCACTAAATATATTTATTTTTTCAATTTTTTTTAGAGTACAGAGAGTACAACAACTTTTTGATCATGAGAGAGAATTTATATACTTAAATATACAAAAAAAAATGGTGAGACAAAAGTTGGAAATTGAGGGTTGATCGTTTGAGTTTTTCTTCTAATGATAATCTGATTATAACACAGGTCTGCAGTGGACAAACTGTTTGACTTTTTTTGTGTGATCCATACATGCTTTTTTTGCTGAATTCAAAAATATTACTAGTTTTTTTTCTCTATCATGTAATGTTTTTCTACAAAACCATTTTTATTGGATAAATTAATGCTTTCTTTGCATATTTTGCACCCATATTAGTGACACACTTCAGTAGCCATAATTTATTTATGTTATTAAAAAGATATAACTACATTTTTAAAACAGAAATTGATAGTAGTTAATTACAATATATATCAGTGGCTTATCTGTGGAGATTTGAAAGTACTGTGCATGTTATTAGGTCAGCAGTCAGGTTATACCAAGTTTCCATGTTTTCTTTGTGAATGGGACAGTAGAGTCAGGAATTTGCATTGATTCAGAAGTAATGGCCACCTAGAAAACTGTTACAACCTGGCATAAAGAATATTGTGAGGAGCAGCTTGGTGAACCCAGAGAAAGTGCTGCTGCCACTCCCATATATTAAGCTGGAATTAATGAAACAATTCATAAAGGCTCTACCAAAGAACGGAGACTGCTTTTTGTGTTTGTGCAAAAAGTTTTCAATCTTGTCTGAAGCAAAACTAAAAGTTTTATTTACAGGACATGATATAAGAAAATTAATATCAGACACAGAACTTCTTTCTGCAATGAACAACAATTAAAATGGGATGGCTAGATTGCATTTCAGGTAACATTTCAAAGTTTCTAGGAAACAATAAAAAGATCTTGATTATAAAGAAATAGTAGAAAACTTGTTAATTAAGTACCATGAGCTGGGCTGCAAAATGAGTTTCAAGGTACACTTTCTGAACTTGCACTTGGATTACTTTCCTGAAAATCTAGGGGCTGTAAGTGAATAACAGGGCAAAAGATTCCATTAGGACATTAAGGAGATGGAAAGAAGATACTGGGGATGATGGGATATCAGTATTATGGCAGATTACTGTTGGATGATGCATAGGGACATTCCAGATGCAGAACATAAGAGAAGGTCCACAAAATGCAGTTTTAGGGCAAAACAAATCAGGACTGATAAGTACCAAAGCTAATTAGTTGTTTATATTGAATTTATGTACTCATATATGTTAATCATAAACTGAAATTAGTAATTTTTTTCTGCATTAAAATAAATTAAAACACTATTATACATATGCATATAATATGCTTTTATGAATTTTTGACAAAACTTTGTAAAGCTTTTGTATTAAAACGTTATGTGAGGGAAACATTTGAGAGATCGTTTTTAGTTGTATCTATTGTTGTTAGTAAAAATTACATCTCAAAGTCCAGACAGTTTTTTGTTAGTTGAAATTTGCAGACCTGTGTTATGATTTGATGGTGTAGTGGTTGTTGGTTACAAAGTTAGATCAAAGGCTGTAAAGTACTATATTATTTTTCCAACGATTATCGACACGACTGTGTGCCGGAAATAGCCGTTCCCTAACAGGTACTTTACGTGGATTTGCGTTAGTGTGCCAGGCCTGGACTTTAAGCATGCACCAAATTAAATATTGAGCAAGTTTGTCAATAACAAAATCAAATATTTAATAAATAATTCTAATAACTATATACAATATTTAGTAAAATCAAATAACAAATTTATTCAATGAAAGTCAATAAGAATCAACCCGACAAAACTCAAATCAATCTATTTTCTAACTTAATTCTATTCCCCTTTGGAATTCGACAAAATTCAAAGACTTAACTTATATACAATAATTCTTATGAATTAAAGATCCTAATCGTCACCTCAATATACTAGGAACCTATTTCCTCAACTCTCAAGACTTTCTCTATTCGTCGATCCACAAATCAAATAACTTCAAAATTGCCTTGGACTATTTGATCCTATCGGACACCTCTCGTTCACTGTTTCGAAGCTCACCAAGCTCGTTGCTATCAGAAGCTCACCTCGTCCATCTGCACTTGAGGTTCAGTCTTTATACTGTGAGGTGACGTCACAATTCTGAATGTGATCACTCCCCTCATTTACATACTTATTCGCTAACAAACTTTTTCTATTTGTCTGGCAGCCTATTTTCCGACAATACTCGCTAACCTTTTACATTAGCCTTTGACAATTTTCGGGATGTTTTTATTCGTTAAGGTTTAGTGAGTCCCTAAGTTGTGCTGGTGGGGTCTCCCCCCTTTCTCGGTGCAGACTTACTTTTTTCCGCTCTGGAGTGCGAGTGTGCGCGAGTTTTTTCTACAGCGCTTTTCTCTCATTGGTGAGTTGGTTTCTCTTCTATTTTTAAGTTTCTAAGGTGAATGGTGAGGAAACCTTCATCATAACAAAACATAAGCCCCAAACAAAAATATAATAAAAAGAAAAAATAAAAGTAAATAAAAATAATGCTCGGACTTGGTTCCTTACAAGGCTGGCAGTGAATTTTTGTTAGTTTGGTTTAAGCCCTTAGAATGTTCTCTTCTATCTTTTATTTTATTGGTAATATTCATCATTTGGTACCTTGTGCTAATCCAAATTTGGGGAAAATGTTTTCTCTTCCAGTGGCAACATGGCATGCTGAATAACAGCATGTGTCATTGCAACTTTAATCAGTTGCATGAAAATATTTTAACATATGTTTCAGGTGAATTTCCTTTTTTGGTCAATAAAGTCATATAATATTTATTGAAAATTATTATTATAATACACTTAATTTTTCAATGAAGTTTATAATTTGGTAAATATTTTGGCACCTCCACAAACTTTTACATGATGTTAACTGTTGAAAACTTTCCATTTTGCCTTAAAAACCTGTGCACACTGCCCTGCACGGGTTTTTAAGCCAATGGACAATGCAGTCATCAGAAACATTGCCACATTTGTTAGCCTGTGAAAAGCATTTTCCCCATGTTTGATATCATGGATGATACAATCTTTACAGGTTTTTGCAGGTCTGCAGAAAAAGTATAATTTAAAAAAATAAACACACTTGTGTAGAATTTTATGGGTGGTGTTTTCATAGCCACTATTGTACTGCTATATTATGACTTGATTTATATAGTTGTGGGTTTTTAATCTGATCTGCAATATTTATGAGGTTTTTTTAACTGGATACTCTTTAGTATTGGTACAAAAAAATATACTGCAAATGGTATATGAGTATTTTTGTCTATTTGTAAATAAAATGTTTATTAGTTTTTTTATTTAATATCCTAAGTTACATTTGTAATCAGTTTTTTGACTTTTTACAATAAAGAGAATTAAAGGATGGATAGACAGATGATTATAATATAATAATTAAATTGTTTTTACAAATGAATGACTTATATGCAAACAATTTTTCATTTTTCTAGATGGCAGTATATAAGCCTCCTCGTGACACAAATAAACCAAAACGACCAGGAACAACTTTCATGTTATTTATGGCAGATTTACGTAAAGAAATGGCAGGAAGAGAACCGGAAGGTGGAGTTGCAGCCTTGGCAAAACTTGGTAATTAAGAAATATAAAATTATAAATTTTTGTGATAAACAGATTAATATAGTATTAATTTTTTTAGATAAAATAAATTTTGTAATTGTATAATAATAATTCTACTGTACTAAGTTTTATAAATACAGTCAAACTTCTATATAACAAAGTTGTTAAATCCTGAAAAAAAATTGCTATAGGGAAACTTTCATTATGCAAAAATATCGCTTTTTGATAAATAAAGTATTATTTTAATGTAATTTTTTTCATTATTTTATGTAATTTAAATTAATATAAATATAATATATAGTAATAACATAATTCTTAGTAAGTTTTTACATTTAGGTTACAAGTTAGTTTACAAATTTTTTTACAAAAATGTAGTTAATGTTTTTTGTTGCACAGAACAATTAAAAAATGTTGTCTCTTTGTAATACTGTATGCTTCACACTTATTAACAGCATTAGAAATTCTTCCAGGCACATTTTTGTAATGCTGCAGTTGCAGTCTCTTCGAATAATTTGAAATGCTCTTATCACTTTGTCATTTGTTAGGTTTTTTGTGTGTTCCTCACTAACGTCATCCTTCTCATATTGGATTGTTTTGTCAGTTTTGTTACTTTGTAAGGTTTACAAAATTTTATCATTTATAGAATACTTGATGGTAATGATATCTTCATTGATGTTGAGATAATTGTGATATTAGTGGTAATTTTATTGAATTGGCTTAATGCTTTCTGACTTTTGTAAATCTTAAAGTGGTGGTTCATTGTCTTTATCCTATTCATCAGAGTTTTCATTAAATCTGCTTTGGAAAAACAATTTTTTATAGTGATTTTGATTTCAGTCACTTTGAGTCCACACTTTTGATAGCTCAGAAATGCATTCTCTTAAATTAATTTTGCCAGCTATATTATTTTTAACTCTATTAATCTTCTTTATTAAAACTCTCTTGCAATAATGGAATTTAAGTTTCTGATTATGCCTTGATCAATTGACTGAAGTTTAGATGTTAAATTTGGAGGAGAAAAAGTAGAGACACTATACTAAAGACTAAAAGAAAAGTACACTTCACGCCAACATTTAACTTTATAACGTAACACCACAACACACTAGTGAAATTACGTTATAAAATACTAAAGACTGCAGAAGGATAGGATGTGCTGGACAGTTATCTACAATTAATGCAATTTTTCTGTGTTCTCTTGTCATTTGTTTAGTTTTAATAACTAACTTTCAAAAATCTGGCTAGTCATCCATGTTTTCTTATTAAAATGATAATTAATCCACTTAAGAGACTTCATTCCTTTGAAACATTGTGGAGTTTTGCTTTTCTTGATTACTAACAGTTTCAACTTCTTACTTCAATCAATACAGTGATCTTTCTATTGGATGTACACTTAAACAATAAACCAGTTTTTTCTGCATTGAAAATGGCCTTTGGCTCGTACTTTTCCAAACTCTGTTTCAACGTTTCATTCTTCCATTGATTGCAGTCATCTTCATTAAATAACTGTACTCCCCACAAACCATTTTCTCAACAATGCCATGCCTTTTTTTAAATTTATCCATCAAACCAGTGCATGCCTGGAAATCTGTATTTAAATCATAATTTATATATTTAACTCTTTTGTTTTTCATAATATTTCTTTAATATTTTCTTCTTTATATTTTATGCATCATTTCCTTTCACATTGCATTGCTTTACTTGAATTCAATAAAAAATAATTTGTAAATTTTGTTTTAAAATCATCACAAAAGTGCAAATTTCAATTAAAAACTCCTATTTAAAACTCATAAATGTTTCCATTTAAAATTTTTGTTCTTAACCTAAACACATTCTTTTCCACCCAAAGAGGACATTTGTAAAATGTTGAAAGTACTTGTGTGCATTTTGATCAAACTAAATTAATGCCAAAAGACAGTGTGTATTTATTAATTGCAACAAAATGTAAAGCTTTGTGCTGAACTAAAAAAGTTAATCTTCTGGTATCTCAATGTGTTTTATTTAATAAACTGGTTTTATGTTGGTTGATAAAATTCTCTTTCATGTTAGGATGCCAGTTATATTCCAATTAGAAAATTTTTGGGAATTCTATAAGTCTGTGTCTGCAGATGTATAGGAACACTACTGGTAATTCAACTATTGAAAACTACAGTTTAATTATGTTTATTTTGGTTGATTACATACATAACTAGATGCATTTTGGGCCAACTTACATTTTTTGACCCCCCCCCTCTGTCAGTAACTAAAATTATTTAGAGCTAGCTATAAGTACAAAATTAATTACAGGCAGCCCTCGACTTTCACACAATTTGCTATTTTGCAAATTTTTAAAAATTTAACTTCTTAAATATTTTTGTTGAAAATGAAAAAATTTCCTTCCATGCAGAACACTTGTATACTACAAAGTGTGGTAACTTGCTCTACATTTTTGGACACACATTACTTCCTACAATTGTGGCCTTCTTGGAATCCTAATCACTACTGTGTTGTTCCAAGCAAGAGTTCAAAATAGTTTGTCTTGAATTAGGGCGTGCGTCAATGTGTTGTGTGTTTTGTCAATTTATTTATGTTTAAATATTTTGTCCTTATAAATTGATAATCATGAGTGAGAAATGGAGAAACTGCAGTGTTGATACGAACAAAAACAAAGTAAGGACTCATAAACTTCATACGATCGAGACAAAGATGGAAATAATTAAACATTCTGAAAACGGCGAATCTTTTGCTTCAATCAGACGTTCATATGATGTAAACAGATTTATGATATGTGCAATTTTGAAAAATAAGAGTAAAATTAGGGAATAAATATTTTAAACACAGTTTTTGGTGCATATTTTTTTACATCTCCCTACTTTTGAACATTCGACATTTGCACACACTTTTGGCAATTATGTGCAAAGTCGAGGGCCGTCTGTAAACATAAAATTAATATTACTATTATGTTCAATTTTAGTATCTTACTTTATATTGAATCAATTGTCATCTTAAAAATGAAGTATGCAAACGTGATGTGGAACATATTTTACCAATACATACAGCAAATGATACGGACTGATACAGTACATTAGATTATGGATGTTTTTCTGCTATCATAATAGGCTGTTAGTCTTTAAAAGTGAACTTCATGTTGTATTTAAGTGTAACCACCTTGTGGCCAACATATTTTACTTCTCCCTGACCAACCCACAATCAAGAGTTGTCTTACCATCTCTTGGTAATTTGTATCCCTTCACGTATAATGAAATTGTTATCCAGGTTTTTTTGAAAAATTCATGAATATGAAAAATTGATAACAATAAATTAATTTTAGTATGTTATCTTCAAATGATAAAAAATGGATTATTTTAATAAATATTCTTAAAAATAATAATTTAATCATATATTTAATATATAGGATAAGTCAAAAGTACCTTGCACCCTTTTCATTCCAAAACTACTGAATATATATTAATTTTGTTAATGTTGTTACATAGGAAGTCTCACATGAAGAATTGGATGGAAAGTTTAAATTGATGAAGAATAGAGGCAACTGACAGACATTAAAATTTATCCATGTGTAGTTTTGATTTTTAATTCTGAAGTAGGAAAAATATATTCTGTTATTTTGTCTGTTTAGAATCCAGAGACAATATGGGAGATGGTATTTTCAATATGCTTAATAAGGAATTTGTAAAAAGAATAAACAATTTTTTCAAGAAATTGTGTTTGGCTGTGACAATGCCCAACACATTAGTTGGAAATATAAAAGTGTTGTTGCTTTTAAAAAGTTTAGCCATCTTCATATCTCCAAGGTAGTTGTGTCACTTGGTGCGTCTTATAGTACACAAAGGTTCAAATTGCCTAAATCGGGTAAACATTAATAAACAATTCATGTTAGATATTTACTATATTTTGCAGAAGAGTTCAAAGAGAAAAACTGCTTTAAATTATGTCACTCTTTTTGGTGAAAAGCCTCAAAATTTTGAAATTTATGTCTACAGTAAGATCTCATTTTAATGGATTGCATGACAAGATTTTTTGGTATGATGGATTTTTTTTCTAGATCTTGCCAAATCAATGTAATTTTACCTCCTTTTAGCAGATCCATTACTCGGAATAACATATTTTTTTTCTACCTCAAACTTTCAACATTTAGTTAATATTTGGGATATTTGTTTCTGGAAATTTTGTAGTTTGATGATGCACTTGTTACATTTGGGATAAGTACAATTGAATAATTGTGCAAAGAGAATCAGCCAGCCGATACAATTGAGGAGGAGTCACCTAGTGAACACTCAGTTACTGGTCAAGTGTATTTAGCAAGGTCATTGAGTATTTCCAAGTCATAAAGCTTTTCCTGATGAGTTTCAGCATAAACAAGTAGGCTGTACTGCACATGATATTGCTACTATCAAGTGGTGTGGTATTCAATAAACAGAAAAGCGGTATTGAAAGAAACCAAGATGGACGAGTTTTTTTAGTAAATCATCAAGTAAGATGCTAATGAGCATATGTAATTTGCCTCTTTTTATGCTTATCAGTATGTACAGTTTTTGTCAGCTTTGTCATACACATTTATGGCATAATACAGTGGTTCTCAAAGCGGGTGCCGCGGCACCTTAGGGTGCCTCAAGAACGCCACAAGGGTGCCGCGAAATTTTTAAATAATTAAATTAAAATTACTTAAAATAATTGAATTAAAGTATTAAATTAANGTTGCTATCAGAAGCTCACCTCGTCCATCTGCACTTGAGGTTCAGTCTTTATACTGTGAGGTGACGTCACAATTCTGAATGTGATCACTCCCCTCATTTACATACTTATTCGCTAACAAACTTTTTCTATTTGTCTGGCAGCCTATTTTCCGACAATACTCGCTAACCTTTTACATTAGCCTTTGACAATTTTCGGGATGTTTTTATTCGTTAAGGTTTAGTGAGTCCCTAAGTTGTGCTGGTGGGGTCTCCCCCCTTTCTCGGTGCAGACTTACTTTTTTCCGCTCTGGAGTGCGAGTGTGCGCGAGTTTTTTCTACAGCGCTTTTCTCTCATTGGTGAGTTGGTTTCTCTTCTATTTTTAAGTTTCTAAGGTGAATGGTGAGGAAACCTTCATCATAACAAAACATAAGCCCCAAACAAAAATATAATAAAAAGAAAAAATAAAAGTAAATAAAAATAATGCTCGGACTTGGTTCCTTACAAGGCTGGCAGTGAATTTTTGTTAGTTTGGTTTAAGCCCTTAGAATGTTCTCTTCTATCTTTTATTTTATTGGTAATATTCATCATTTGGTACCTTGTGCTAATCCAAATTTGGGGAAAATGTTTTCTCTTCCAGTGGCAACATGGCATGCTGAATAACAGCATGTGTCATTGCAACTTTAATCAGTTGCATGAAAATATTTTAACATATGTTTCAGGTGAAGTTCCTTTTTTGGTCAATAAAGTCATATAATATTTATTGAAAATTATTATTATAATACACTTAATTTTTCAATGAAGTTTATAATTTGGTAAATATTTTGGCACCTCCACAAACTTTTACATGATGTTAACTGTTGAAAACTTTCCATTTTGCCTTAAAAACCTGTGCACACTGCCCTGCACGGGTTTTTAAGCCAATGGACAATGCAGTCATCAGAAACATTGCCACATTTGTTAGCCTGTGAAAAGCATTTTCCCCATGTTTGATATCATGGATGATACAATCTTTACAGGTTTTTGCAGGTCTGCAGAAAAAGTATAATTTAAAAAAATAAACACACTTGTGTAGAATTTTATGGGTGGTGTTTTCATAGCCACTATTGTACTGCTATATTATGACTTGATTTATATAGTTGTGGGTTTTTAATCTGATCTGCAATATTTATGAGGTTTTTTTAACTGGATACTCTTTAGTATTGGTACAAAAAAATATACTGCAAATGGTATATGAGTATTTTTGTCTATTTGTAAATAAAATGTTTATTAGTTTTTTTATTTAATATCCTAAGTTACATTTGTAATCAGTTTTTTGACTTTTTACAATAAAGAGAATTAAAGGATGGATAGACAGATGATTATAATATAATAATTAAATTGTTTTTACAAATGAATGACTTATATGCAAACAATTTTTCATTTTTCTAGATGGCAGTATATAAGCCTCCTCGTGACACAAATAAACCAAAACGACCAGGAACAACTTTCATGTTATTTATGGCAGATTTACGTAAAGAAATGGCAGGAAGAGAACCGGAAGGTGGAGTTGCAGCCTTGGCAAAACTTGGTAATTAAGAAATATAAAATTATAAATTTTTGTGATAAACAGATTAATATAGTATTAATTTTTTTAGATAAAATAAATTTTGTAATTGTATAATAATAATTCTACTGTACTAAGTTTTATAAATACAGTCAAACTTCTATATAACAAAGTTGTTAAATCCTGAAAAAAAATTGCTATAGGGAAACTTTCATTATGCAAAAATATCGCTTTTTGATAAATAAAGTATTATTTTAATGTAATTTTTTTCATTATTTTATGTAATTTAAATTAATATAAATATAATATATAGTAATAACATAATTCTTAGTAAGTTTTTACATTTAGGTTACAAGTTAGTTTACAAATTTTTTTACAAAAATGTAGTTAATGTTTTTTGTTGCACAGAACAATTAAAAAATGTTGTCTCTTTGTAATACTATATGCTTCACACTTATTAACAGCATTAGAAATTCTTCCAGGCACATTTTTGTAATGCTGCAGTTGCAGTCTCTTCGAATAATTTGAAATGCTCTTATCACTTTGTCATTTGTTAGGTTTTTTGTGTGTTCCTCACTAACGTCATCCTTCTCATATTGGATTGTTTTGTCAGTTTTGTTACTTTGTAAGGTTTACAAAATTTTATCATTTATACACTGGACGACAAAAAAAATAACGCACCATGAAGGACTTGTTGGATTTGAATAAAAATTGGTATATGACATCGTCATTGCTAGACAGATATATGATTGCAACCATAAAACAAAAACATACTTTATTGTGCAGTAATATGCAATACAGTGCAGGAACTAATATCCTGTTGGGCCGCCTCTAGCGCGGATACAAGCTGTGATACGCCTCGGCATGGAGGCATAAAGGTTGCGAATAATGTTCTGAGGCATATCTGTCCATGCATGATGCAATTGGGACTCAAGATGAGTCAGATCCTGTGGCTGTCGCAGCTGGCGACCCAAGTGGTCCCACACATGTTCGATTAACGATAAATCTGGAGATCATGCAGGCCAAGGAAGTGTGGAAACGTTATGTAGGCATGCTTGGGAGACCGCTGCAGTATGTGGCCGGGCATTATCCTGCTGGAATATGCCTGTCGGAAGCCCTGCCATGAGGGCAACACATGTGGCTGGAGGATGTATTGCACATATCGTTTGGCTGTGAGGGTAGTACGCATGACAACTAGAGGTGTCCTACTGTCGTATGTTATGGCTCTTCACACCATAACACTGGGGGTTGGGCCCGTGTGCTGCTCCACGGTATAGGCCGGATTGACACCTTGACCAGCGGGCTGCCATACTCTCACACGGCCATCGTGAGCCCCCAAACAAAAGCAGGATTCGTCGCTGAACACAATATGCTGCCAGT